>NC_064814.1:31275851-31453117 GCF_023721935.1 Panthera uncia
AGCCTTAGCTTGGGAGCCCTTGACCCATATGTTACCAGACTGCTGACCTTGGATAAGCTACCTGGCCTCTCTTGAACTCATGGATTCCTCCTCACCAAACTGGCATAAAGCAATATCTGTCCCAATAATCTCACAGATTTGTTATAAGATCCAAAACGTGTATAAGAATATTTTATCAACCTTACATAGAACCTATGTGAGGGTTATTGTCATTGTTATGATTATTCCTGACATATATTTTTTCATGGGTTGAGCGGTGTTTTGGAAGTGTTTGGTGGCAATTCCTCAGTGTGGTGAGGGAGGCATGGAGAGGGTGGGAGCTGAACTCCAGAGGGCCATGCAACATGCTCACGAGTGAGTATAAATACAGGGGAGTGTCTGCACGACTCTGACTACCATCAGAGCCTGCCATCTACCCATTAAACCCCATTTTCAGACTCAACACTTCTTGCAAACAGGAATGGGAAGATCCATTCATTTGTTCATTCATTCATTTTTGTAAAGATACATTTGGGGCCTGCTGCAGTACTTTATGCATAGACAGTGCTCTGTAACAGTTTGCTGGCTCTCTGTTTCTCTTTATCCCCATCCCTTTTTCCTTCTCTACCTCCCTGCATTGATTTCTGCCAGTTCAGTCTTTACATCCATCTGGGCTTTCCCTCCATCGCCAGTTCACTGGTGTTCCTTGCTTCCTCTCTTCCTAAACCTCATTGCCATGCACCCATCATATCTTTCCTTCACTATCACACTGGGGCTTTGGGATCAGGTTGTTAGACAGAGTTGAAGAGAAGAAATAGGTTATGGTTAGAGTTGCAAGGGGTTGCAACCCCGACAACTTTCAATAAAAAGAGGAGGTTTAAAGTTCTCTCTGAAGTTGCATATTGTGGGTATAAGAAGCTGTCAGAACTGACACAGCTGGTCTCTCCTCTTTTCCCTCCCTCCCTCCTAATGCGGTCACCTTATATATGGCTCAGATGGGAGCCTCAGCCTGAAAACCTGACTTTCCCATTCTGCTTTCTGCAATCAACTAGCTCAGTGTCTCAGGTTCCAATTCCAAAACCCTATGAAAATAATCTGATTGGCTGAGGTTGGGCCACATGTCCCATATGGCTGAGGGGATGTGAATATCATGTGACAGAAGCATGACCATCAAGGTCCGTCCCTTCAGCGAGAATTGTGGGTGAAGGTTGTTCCCAGAGAAAGAGCATGTGGGTAGACAGACTCCCCCATAGATATATCTGCCATGAAAGGCACAAGGAGGATACCCTTTAAATGACACCATCCAAGGAACTTGTAATTAGTTATGTCTAGACATTCATGTGTTTATTCATCCATTAAATAAGTATTCATTGAGTGCTTTCCAATTTAGTTTTTCTGTTCTACTTGTCCTTTTTACCCCAGGTTCTTAGGGAAACTGTCTTTGTCTTGGCTGAACTGAGGGGAGAGAGGGCAGTGTCCTGGGGAAGCAGGACATTCTCAGAGGACACATGTGGCAGCAGCAGTGGCTGATCTAGGAGAAGCCATCAGCAGTCGCTGGGGGAGCTGGGATGCAGAGAGAACTGAAAGCAGGAGAGGAAGCAGCTGAGGCACCAAAGACTATGGTGCCTGCCTGGACAGCCATGTACAGGCATATCTCCTGCATCTCATGGATGCAGGGACATACCAAGGAAAGGGCAGAGGGTGCCTGTGCAGGCCATAGAGGGATCTTTTTCTGTGGAGAATTTAAAACAATAATAAAACTGACTAAAGGTGCTTCAAAAAGTACCATGCCTGGGCAACTCTAAACAATGTTGGAGCTAAAATTCTCCCTGCCAAGTGGGTTATTCCCACCACCCTTCCTTTCATAAACCTGGTGTGTGTGTGTGTGTGTGTGTGTGTGTGTGTGTGTGTGTGTGATATACAGGCAGGACCCTGGGAAAGTGGGAGAAATAATTAGAACTAGAGAAGGGAGAAGACCAGAGACCTTATGAGGGAGGAGAGTGTATGCAGTGGAAAGAGAGAACTTCATGCTTTCTCTGATTCTGTACTGATGTCAATAAAACAGCAAGGTTATGGGGAGACCACTGAGGTGAAGGCCAAGGGGGAAAGACGAGTTTGAGCTGTAGCCCTGTCTCCCATGACAGGGAATCTGCCCAGGGAGCCCCTTGCAGCCCCCCTCAAGAACATGAAAATGGGGCCCACAGGCCCTTGGGCTTGCCCCATGCTGTGAATTGACAAAGAAGCTACAAAAACCAGGACACCTACTGCTTTGCAGTGAGAGCTCTCATAAGAAAAAGACACATCATTTGCTCCTTTCATCCTCCCCACAGGAGGTGCTGGAAAGAGGAAGGAAGAAGTGTGAAGGGACAGATGAGTAATAAATGGACACATAAATAATTTCAGGAACAAAACCTATGAAGGAAAGGCATGGAGCAATGTGTCTGGTAGGGTGGGCAGTATATAGTAAGATGTGGTGGGGGAAGGTATCTCTGAGGAGGGGATATTTGAACAAAGATCTGGATAATGAGGAGTCAGTCAGTTCAAGATCTGGGTGATGGGCAAGCATTCCAGATAGAATGAAATAGCAAGTGCAAAGGTCCTGAGGTAAGAATGAACTTGGTGGCCAAAGGAAGAAGAAAAGAGACTATAATAGGAATGTGGTGAACAAAGAGGATCTTGGTAGGAGGTGAGCTCTAAGATGGTGTATTAATTATCTACTACTGCATAACAATCCCAAACCTAGCAGCTTACAAGTAGTCATATGTTATCTCTCATGAGATCCATGGGCCAGGAGTTCTAGCAGGGCACAGCACAGACATCCTATCTCTGCTTCTTGGGCCTCGGCTGGAAGACTCAAAGGTGAGGGGTGGAATCGCTTGACTTTCATTCACCCGACATGTCTGGCTATTGATGTTGGTATCAGCTGAGTACCTAGGTGGGGCAGTGGACTGGTCTCTCCGTGTGGCCTGGGCTTTCTCACAACCTGGTAGCTGGGTTCCAAGGACATATGTCCTGGGGGAGAGAGACAGGTGGAAACTCACGTGGCTAGTCTCAAAAGTCAATGAGCATCACTTCTACCACATTCTGTTAGACGAAGTGAGCCACCAAGTATAGCCCCCATTCAAAGGGGGGTTTAAACTCTATCTTTTGAATGAGGAGGGTCAAAGAATTTGTGGATATATTCTTTTTTTTTAAGTGTTTTGTTGTTTTTATTTTTTTTTCAATATATGAAATTTATTGTCAAATTGGTTTCCATACAACACCCAGTGCTCATCCCAAAAGGTGCCCTCCTCAATACCCATCACCCACCCTCCCCGCCCTCCCACCCCCCATCAACCCTCAGTTTGTTCTCAGTTTTTAAGAGTCTCTTATGCTTTGGCTCTCTCCCACTCTAACCTCTTTTTTTTTTTCCTTCCCCTCCCCCATGGGTTTCTGTTAAGTTTCTCAGGATCCACATAAGAGTGAAAACATATGGTATCTGTCTTTCTCTGTATGGCTTATTTCACTTAGCATCACACTCTCCAGTTCCATCCACATTGCTACAAAGGGCCATATTTCATTCTTTCTCATTGCCATGTAGTACTCCATTGTGTATATAAACCACAATTTCTTTATCCATTCATCAGTTGATGGACATTTAGGCTCTTTCCATAATTTGGCTATTGTTGAGAGTGCTGCTATAAACATTGGGGTACAAGTGCCCCTATGCATCAGCACTGCTGTATCCCTTGGATAAATTCCTAGCAGTGCTATTGCTGGGTCATAGGGTAGGTCTATTTTTAATTTTCTGAGGAACCTCCACACTGTTTTCCAGAGTGGCTGCACCAATTTGCATTCCCACCAACAGTGCAAGAGGGTTCCCGTTTCTCCGCATGTGGATATATTCTTAAGTTACTATTGATGTGTAGATAAGAGCCAGATGATGAGAGAGTTTGAATTTTATTCTGAGTGCAGTGAATCTTTGGAAGGTTTGGATGGGAGGCGGGGTGGTAGCATGACTTAATTTATATTTTAAAAAGGTCATGTTGGCTGCTGGACAGAGGATGAGTTATAGAGGTCAGACCTGGTAGAGGGTGGTGAAAATTTGACTTGGAGAAAAGAGAGCTGGATTCAAGTTCAAGTTCCTGCACTAAGTATCTGTTACCTTGGCCAAGTCTCCCAACACAAGGATATAGGAGTACCCTTTTGCATTTATATGAGGATGTACCTCGGGCTTCTCCCTCAAACCTGCAGGGGCCGATGTTTGTTTCATGTCTCTCCCCTGTTCGATGCCTGTTTTTGCTCACCACCCTAACCCCAGTGCCTAGCACAGGACCTAGAATGTGAAGGCTCTCCACAAATATTTGTTCAAAGAACAAATGAACATATAATATTGTAAATATTGTTCCTTAACAGCAGACCTCTCTGACCTTCTGGTCCTGGAGAGTATCCACCAACGCCATAGGCCTTCAGTGATAAGGCTGTGGTGAGGAGGAGCATTGAGGGAGCATCTGGCTGCATCTCTTCTGGAATGATCCTGTGCCCATTGTATTCAGAATGCCCATTGCATTCAGAACCATTATCACTGTCCAGATGTACATAAAGAAAGCAATTCTAAAGGTTCAGAGCCATCGGGGCTGTGGCTGCTGTTGCACTTGATGCCTGCCATCCCCTGTAGCATTGCATATTCTTGCTTGTAAATAGTTGGTTTGATACAGCAGTGAGAACACGGTGATTGCAAAGATGAAGAGACAGAACTTGGGTTCCTTCAGTTCCGTCACTTTATGTGACCATTTGGAGTTATCAGTTGTGTATAAAATTTAAGACCGTGAAACAGAGTATAAACTGCGAAGTACAATGTTCTTAAACGGAAATTTTACTTCATAGATGAATGGTGTACTGAATTTGAGTATCTTTACCATTGAAATGTATTCTTCTTTTAAAATTCCAAATTGTTTATTTTAAAATAAAACAAAAACCACTAGAAACTATAAGAATATATTAAATATTATATTAAAAACACCAATTTGTAGGTAGTTTTTCTCCTTTATTTATTTATTAATTTTTAAATGCTTATTTATTTATTTTGGGAGAGAGCGTGCGCACACGAATAGGGGAGGGGTAGAGGGAGAGGAAGAGAGAGAATCCCAAGCAGGCTCCGCACCGGTGCACAGCCCCACCTGGGGCTCTGATCTCATGAACTTCAAGATCATGACCTGAGCTGAAATCAAGAGTCACACACTTAACCGACTGAGCCACCCAGGTGCCCCTCCCCTTTATGTAAAACATAGTCACATAATTAAAAAGTATTAATCCAATACTTTTTTCCTTTTTATATTTTAAAAATATTTTTTAAAAGTTTACTAAGAGAGGGGCGCCTGGGTAGTTCAGTCAGTTAAGCATGCAGCTTCGGCTCGGGTCATGATCTCATGGTTCGTGGGTTCGAGCCCTGCGTTGGGCTCTGTGCTGACAGCTCAGAGCCTGGAGCCTGTTTCAGATTCTGTGTCTCCCTCTCTCTCTGCTCCTTCCCTGCTCTCTTTCTCTCAAAAATAAATAAAACATTTTTTAAAAAAAGTTTACTAAGAGAACTTTCACACATTTCCAACCATTATCATTACTTTTTTCATTATGTAAAAGAGGGGCTATCAAAAAACAATCTGCTCCTGGTACCAGATACTCGAGGTTGCCACTGGGCAACCTTGGGGCCACTGGGGGGTAGAGGAGGGCCGTTGAGGTGGGAGGCAGGGGCTGCAGAGGCCGGAGACTGGGTTTAGGTAGGGCATGGGGACAGGAGGTCTGGGGGCAAGGACTCTTAGAGCAGGTGCAGGTCGATACTGAGGAAGGGATGGCCCTGGGGCAGGAACAAGGACAGACAGGCTGTGGGGCCCGGGGGTGGGGAGTGGGGTGGGGTGGGACGACGATCCTGGAGCTGAGCAGCAGCTAATGTGCTCTGCAGGTGGAGTAGGATGTGGGGGAGCCAAGGACGATCTGCGCCTAGCGGAGGACACATGGGAGGAAAGGCCTGGTTGTGAGAAGGCGTGGCCCTTGGGGGCCTTCCACCCTTCTGATGTGGAATTGGAGGCCCGGCTGGGGTCACACAGGTAGTGACAGAGCCGATCCAGACCTAGGCCCCCTACTCAGCTTGAGCCTGCCGCTGATGTGCGCCGAGGAAGCCCGCGCAGGAGCACTGAGCCCAGGACAGGACCTCTGCTTGCATGGAGGCCTGCCACCATCGCTCTGCTGGTGTGTTTCCGGTGACATCTCATTGTCTCCCTCGATGGCCCCATGATGCAACCCTTTAATTTTCAGGGCTCAGCACTGCCTCAGCCATCACCTCACCCTCTCCTGGCATCTTAGAGCTGGCAGGGATAGGGAGTAAGGGGGAGGGGCCTAGTCACTGACCTGAGGTTTTTCATGCACTCAGTAAACATTCATTGAGCACCTGCTGAATGCCAAACCTTGTGCTGAGGGGTCTGGGGAGATACAAGAGTAAGGCAGACCCAATTTCTGCCGGGGGAGGAGAGGAGCCTTTCCAAAGTTCTGGCCTAAGTCCCATTTTAGGGATGTGGAAACAGGCCTGGAGAGGGGAAGTGACTTGCCCAAGATCGTACAACTACTTAGTGTCAGGACTGGGCCCAATCTTCTGAGGCTTGCTGCCCCTCAATCTTCCAGCAAATACACACTGAGCAATGCCTGTTCCAGGCGCTGCCTTATGCCTTGGGAGAAACTCATCAGTGAGCTCAGTAGCAAAGGGGGCTGGGGGTTCAGTCTCACAAGTCCACTGAAGATCAGAGGGAAGTTCCAGAGCTCCACCTCAAGAGGCTGGACTTCCCCTCCCTCACCCTAGGACAGGATATAAAAGTCCCTTCCCAGCTACTTCCAGAAAAGAGGAGGAGGTGAGAGGTCAGTTTGGGGATCTCCAGGTGAGAAGGAAGCAGGGGACCCACCTACGTGCAGGATGTGGGTGTCAATCCCTTACCCCACTGTGGCTGGGGTCTCACGGCAGAGAGGAAGCTGTTCCTAGCCCTGGCAGGGGTCTTAGCTACACTCATCCTGGCCCAGCCCTGTGAGGGCACTGTCCCAGGTGATATCCCTCTGCACAGCCAAGGAGGAGGGCAAAGGAGGGGGAAGTGCTTGGGTCTGGGGGAACCTGTGGTGCCCCTGGACCTTGAGTCCCCTTCCCTCTGCACAGCCTTCCCCAGGACAGTGGAGACCTCGGCCCTTTGGGGCTGTCTAACAGAGGTCCCGTTGCTGGTGAATGCTACAATCAGACTCAGGAGGTGGGCCTGGGAGGGTTGATGAGGTGGGGGTGAGGGCTCCAACCATGGTCATGTCAGCTATCACCTGCCCCTGGGCACCTCGGGCCAGTGCCATGTGGGTAGAGAGCCTTCCTTCCATCCATCCATCCTGTCCACACTGCCCTGACTCTCCGCCACCAGGCTGGAACTTCCGCTAGGTAGCTGAGCTTCCTTTCTCCAGCCCTCGCCCTCCTCTTGCAGGTTCAAGCAGCAGCTTCACCGCTGAGGCTTGGCCAGCCCCGTGGACGTCCTGTTCTACTTCAAACAACCGTTAGCAGCCACCAGGACAGTGGTTCGGGCTGCTGATTGTATGCACGTGGCTTTGGGGCTGCTGGAGGAGCAGTTGCAACTCCAGGGATCCAGTTCCTTCAATGTCACTGGTACTGTGCCCCTCCACGGAGTCAGGGACTGCTCTGGCCTGAGAGGGCAGGATGCCCAGCTGGGGGTGTTGGGAGAAAGAGGGTACAGGGATGGGAGATGTGGAACAGACCAGCTCAGCAATATGAGGTAGGTTTTATACCTGAGATTCAGCTATATTACTCGCCCCAAGTCTCTTAGCTGGCCGAGGGTCAAGCCTGGATTCAAGCTGCCTCTGGGCTGGGCTTTTACTTCCCATGCTTGTAAGTGATGGAACATCTTCCAGACCCTCAGCTGCTACTCACGAGAGGGAGGAGGAAGCCATTGCACCTCTTGGTGGGTGTCCAGCTGAAGGGAAGTGACAGCCTGTCCTCTTACTCAGCTGGCAGCCAGCGGGCCAGGGCCTGGTTGGAGGCCCCCAGCAAGGGTCTTTCCCTGCAGCAGTGAGTGGGCTCCAGTCAGAGGGTTCTGGGGCTGGAGGCCACTCGGTGTGGAGTGAGGGGTGGAGGAGGGGAAGGGAGGCACCCTTGGGTCAGGGGCAGCCCCTGCACCTACTTGTTGCATTTCCCAGTGATGGTCCTTTACTTGTCACTGCACTTCTCCTCCTGGTCCCGGAGAGCACAGCCACTGGCCTGGGACAGAAGCTGAAGCTGGGGTTCCATCAGCATGTGTGGGGACAGGAAAGGTGGGCAGGGGCCTGGGTCCAGGGTCCTAGCTCCTTCCTGAGCTTAGTATAAGCATCTATATAGGGTGTGATCTATTAGTACCAGCCATTATAGTATTGTTTTTTCTGCAAGAGTTAGTGTCAAAGTATCTTGCTAAATATAAAGAGTGATGTGCCTTGTTCTATGTCTATTGATCTAAATGATTTCACATTTATCAGTTTATCAATTTTCTCTTCATATGTCAATATAACAATCAATCACCTACTCATCTACCAACATCTATTTATTAATTCTTCTTCCATCTATTCAATTCTCTCTGTATTTATTATCCGTCACCTACCAACTAGGCATCTATCTGTCAGTCCTGTCATCTAGGCATCCATTGGTCCATAAATTGATCTATCAATCTGATCTATTTACCTCTTTGGAAATGCTCGTGGGGTCTCAGCCAGCCAACCTGGCTTCTCCCCTTCTCTACTCCTGGAATCCTCAGGGCCACACCAGAGACCATCCTTCTCGGGATGACAGCCACACAGCAGGTGGGGATGGGAAGGGAGGGCAGGAGAAGAGGAGACACTGTGTTAACTCCAGCAGGAGCAGTCTGCTGCCCCTGAGTCCCAGGGTGGCCCCAACATTTTGTGGGGTCCAGGAGCCCACGCCCCACACTGACCTATCTCCACACTGGGTCTGGGCCATCTCGAACCAGATTGTGCTCTTCTCCAGTGAGAGGCTGACCTCCCACCGGGGCCTGACCCTTATGTTCATGCAGTGCGGCCAGTTCATTGACCACGACTTGGACTTCACCCCTGAGCCCCCAGCTAGAGTGGCCTTCACTGTGGGGGTTGACTGTGAGAGGACCTGCACCCAGTTGCCCCCCTGCTTCCCCATCAAGTTACCCCCAGCCAGTCCCCCAGGCCCCAAATGTGGCCCCCACCCCAGGCCCTGAGCTGGAAGACTACCATGCCCTCCTTAAGAGCTGTCTATGATGTTTGAGTATCAGACCAAGGCAGGAAGCACGGCCCGGGACAGACCTTCAGTTCTGTGCGTGTTTGAGGGCAAGACTCTGGGCTGCTGTTTTTGAGAGCCTGTAGGTTCCCTTAGCTCTTGCCCTTCTCTCTTTCCTGAAGTCGTCCAAGGGCCCTGTATCTCTCACCATCTCCTGGGATCATGTGTGAGCAGGACACTGTCCTTCAGGCTGAGAGGCAAGGGTGGTGTGGAACACTAGAGAAGAAAGGATGGATTCCAGGGAGCAGAGCCTCTCTGGGAATCTGGGGCGGGCGGTGGGAGAACACATATGCATACACTCCCACATTCAGCGACATTCTTGGGGCATGACGTGTGAGGGCTCCTGGCTGGCTCCTCCCTGTTGCAATCTCACCCCTTCCTCTGGCTCTGGTTCGGGAGCACCTCCTTGGGAGAATCTTCCCATATTTTCCTATCACACCTTTCGCTTTTGGCTTTTAGATCAAGTATAGCAAATAGCGTCTCAATTTAGAGTTACGTCTCTATGCGTGCATCTGTTTTCACTGAACGCCAGCTTCCTGCAACGTGTGCTGGGTTTTGTCGAACTTCGTAGTCTCCAAAGCACCAGGCATAAGCGTGCTTAGGAAATGTCGAATAAAATGGAATAAAAGAAGCACAGGCCTAAATGTCAAGAGAACTAATCCTTCCTCTCCTGCTGAGTAGTTGTCACTACCCCTCTCTGAGCCTCAATTTCCCCATTGGTAAAATGGGGATCTAAGGCCTTACCCGTTCCTAACCTTTCATGACTCTACCATACAAAGTGCTAAGGCTGCTCAGACTGACCTGACTAGTACTGCGAGCAGCACTAGTCTGGGTGAGTCAGGGAGGGCTTCCTAGAGGAGGGGATTTTCGCCCAAGGTTTTGAAGCAGGTGGGGGATGATCGAGAGGAGTGAGCTTGCTCTTCAGGGGCCCCCGTGTCAGTGGCTCCGCTTCCACCTGAGATCCCATCCAGTGACCCCCGCATCAGGGACCAGAGTGACTGGATCCCCTTCTTCCGTTCAGCGCCCTCATGCCCCCCAAACAGGAACCAAGTCCAAAACCAGCTCAGCGCGCTCACTTCCTTCTCAGATGCCAGCATGGTGTATGGCAGCGAGGTCTCCCTCGCCCTGCAGCTCTGCAACCAGACCAATCACCTGGGGCTGCTGGCCATCAGCACCTGCTTCAGTGACAACGGCTGGGCCCGGCTCCCCTTCGACAACCTGTGTGATGACCCCTACCTCCTCACCAACCCCTCCCTGTGCGCCCCCTGCTCCCCGGCAGGTCAGCCCCAAGCAGCCTACTGAAGAGTATGTTAAATAAGACCTTGTACAAAAGGTTTAGTTCAAAGGCAGCGGATGACTGTGTGTAAGGCCCACCTTCAGGAATTTGCTTTCCTTCCTGGCCTCTAGGAGAAGCTGTGGCTGCAGGAACAGGCTTCTCGTTCTCTTTCCCTGGGGCCCCTGGGGAGAGCGGTCTGACACCAAGGGCACAGCTGGGGAAAGGTCCAGCCCTCAGCAGGGAATGTGCCGATGGATACAGTTCATGGGATGGGTGGGTTCACAGTCCCAAGGCCAAGGTTCCCAGAGTCATGTGGGTCTCTCGGCCAGCCGTGGTCTCGCTGACTTACAGAATAGAATCCTCAGGCCCGAGTCCAGAAGCTGCTCCATGCTTTCCCACCCTGCCTGAATCTGTTCCGGTAACTGGGATCTGAGACCCACAGTCCCCCTGCTCCTGACCCATTGTGCTGGAGCGGAGGGTGGCAGTCAGTGAGGAAGTTCATAGCACAGTTGAGGAGACGGAGGTCTGGCCAGGCCGGGGAGCCTGGCCCAGGTCACATAGTTCTACCACCTCTTTCTAGTCCCCAGAGCTCTGTCTGCTTCAGCAGAAAGACACTTCTCTGGGAAGGGCTGTGGTGACTCTGAACTCGGGGTTTTCAAGGGGACTGTCGACCATCTGAAACCCCCAAACTGGCAGCAATGCATACCCTGTTTATGCGGGAGCACACCCGGCGGGCTATGCAGCTGAGACGCCTGATTCCCCCGTGGAGTGGAGACACCCTGCTCCAGGAGGCCCGGAAGACCGTGGAGGCCACGGTCCACGTGGGGAGTCCTGGGTCCCAGCATCCCTGAGAAGACAATCTGGCCTGAGACACCATTTGAGGGAGTGGCTCCCACTTCCCCTAATGCATCCTTTGGGGAAGTGCCTCAAATCAGCTAGGTCTGGGTGGTTGGGAGTGTACCTGAGATCCCACCTGTACCCCAAACTGTGCCACTAACTGGCCGTGTGTGACACCGTCCTTGTCATCCAGCTATCTGGGCTTCAGGAGCTTCACCAGCCAATGGGAAATAAACATTTCCACTTTTGACATGATGGCAATAAGGAATTAATATGTCTGAGCAGCCCTTCGGAAAGCGGAAGTTTTGTCCAAAGGCAAGGGGATGGGGTGGGCGGCCTCTAAGGTTATGTTCCTCCGGTCTTCTCTTGTAGATCATCACCTACTGAGACTTTCTGCCCCTGGTTCTGGGCGAGGCCCAGGCTCCCCCCGGGAGAAAACCCTGGGGCCCTACCGGGGGTCTTGCTCCAATGTGGACCGTCGTGCGGCCAGTGTCTTCACCCTGGCCTTCCGCTTTGGTCACACCATGCTCCAGCCCTTCATGTTTCGCTTGGACAGCCAGTACCGTGCCTCAGCACCCAACTCATGTGTCCCTCTTAGGACTAGCTTCTTTGCCAGCTGGCGAATCGTGCATGAAGGTGACCAAGTTTTAAGAGCAGATGGGAGTGGGGGTGGGGCCAAGCTTAGTGCCAGGAGGCCAGGCTGCAGCTCAGGCCCCTGCTAATCATCTCCCCAGAGCAGTGAAAACAAGGCGGGTGCCACCAAGACCCTCGGTCCTGGGCATCCCATCCCCTCAAGGATCAGAGGATTTCCAAAAATCCTCATGTCAGACTGGTGGCTTGCGGGCCTCACAGGAGCTTGTCTTCTGCTCCTTCTTTAAGAAGTGGGGGTCACTACTTTCTCTGCCAGCCCCAGCACACTTCGAGTCTACCCAGGCCTTTGTTTCCGGATACAAACATTATAGAACACAAGCGACCAGCTTGTCCAGCTCTGAGCTAACTTGGCGTCACGCGATGACCCCAGGGCTCCCCAGAGGCTGATCTAGTGTGTGCTGTTCACGTTCCCCACCACCAGGTGGCATCAACCCCATCATCCCAGGCCTCATGGCCACCCCTGCCACGCTGAACCCTCAAGATTCCGTGTGAGTGGACGAGCTGCGGGACCGGCTCTTTTGTCAAGTGAAGAGGATCGGGCTGGACCTGGTGGCTCTCGACACGCAACGCAGCCGGGACCACACCGCGGCCTCCCGGGTCAGGGGGCTGCCCGTCCCTCCTCCCAGGCTTTGGCCTCGGGTTGCTGCTGCTGGTGGTGAGGGGGTTTCAGAGAAGACCCTTGGTGCATCCTTTCTGACTGCCACTGTCTAGGCGATGTTCTGTGGTCGAGAAGCATGCGAGGCCACGCTTCATGTGGTAAAGCATCCCTGGGACCAGCCTTTGGCCATCCTGTCCTATCTTCTCCAGCCACTGTACGGCCTCTGGCTGTAGATTCACAGCACGGCCAGGACTTGGACACAGGAGTGGACAAAGCAGTTCAGGAATTTCCGGGTAAACAGTAGATCCAAAGGGCGGGGAAGAACAGCTCCATTCCCCACTTACCCAGGCGAGCTCCAAGGAGGAAGACTCAGGTTCCAGAGATACAGAAACTGACTCCTGCTCTAAGCGCAGAAAGGCCAAGAGCCCCAGAGGCAGGAACAGTTGGAGTAAAATTAAGACAGCCTCGGCTGTTTTGTGACGACACAAAAATCCCAGGAAAGAAGAAAAATTCATCCCGGAAAAGAAGAAAACGTAGGCACTCTGCTAGGAATTTTCATGGATATTAATCATTTAGTTCTGCCAATGACCTTGAGAAGCAACAATTACAGCCATTTTTATAGATGAGGAAATAATCTCAAAGATATCTAGTAATTTTCTGAAGGCCACATAACTAGGAAGTAGTAAACTTTGAATCAAGTTCAAAATTTCTTTCTTCCCCTTGTTTAAGCTACAATGTTAGGGGAAGGCTTTGGTCACTACCTTGCTCCCCTCTCCCTCCCCTGAACTCCCTACTTTTTTGTCCAAATGCAACCCAAAGCCCCATCTGCTTTGGCTAATCTTTGGCCGTGTATGACGGAGTGGGGGCAGTCTCTACTGCACCTAACACAGCACTTGGCGGGCACACAGCAGGCACCCAGGAACCTGAGTTTCTTTCCTCCTTACACGCGGGTGCTATTGACAACTAAAGAGCTATGGGCGCACCCTGATGGAGAACTGAGATTGCTAGCCCCCGGCCCCCACCCAAGGGCCACACAGTTTTTGTGCCCCCACCCCCCATACCCTTTCCTCCAAGCTGTCCCAGAAATATTCTCCAGATACTAGCTCTGACAGTCTCCTCCATTCCAAACACCAAACCTGGAGTTGGAAGATCTTGTTTGAACTCCACTTAATGGTGGAGTGACCTTAAAAAAGTCACAGTTGGGGGCGCCTGGGTGGCTAGGTTAGGCATCTGATTTCGGCTCAGGTCATGATCTCATGATTCCTGGATTCGAGCCCCGTGTAGGGCTCTGTGCTCACAGTTCAGAGCCTGGAGCCTGCTTTGGATTCTGTGTCTCCCTCTCTCTGCCCCTCCCACACTTGTGCTCTGTCTCTGTCTCTCAAAATGAGATAAATAAGTGTTAAAAACATTCATTTTTAAATTTTTTAAAAATGTTTACTTTTGAGAGAAAGAGAGAGAATGTGAGCAGGGCGAAGGGGCAGAGAGAGAGAGGGAGACAGAATCTGAAACAGATTCCAGGCTCTGAGCTGTTAGCACAGAGCCCGACCCGGGGCTCGAACTCACGAACCACGAGATCATGACCTGAGCCGATGTTGGATGCTTAACCAACTGAAGCACCCAGGCACCCCCATAAAATTTTTTTAAAAGTCACAGTTGCTCAAGCAAATATCCATTGATACAATGGAGATTACAAAATGCCTCACAAAGGTATTGTGAGGATCAGAAGAGATGATCACATAACTGTGCTTAGTGAGGTAAAACATTGCATCATTTTCCTTTGCTCAGCTGGAAGGTGGTGTTTGTGAGTTGTTCAATGGACAATATTGGGCAAGCATTTCTTCAAGATTGGGCCAAACCTCTCTCGTATCTTGCTGGTCCCCACCCCATCATCGGGCTTGGTTCTATTGTGGGATCCTAACAGCAGAGAAATCAGTATGGCTGGTCTTTGGAAATTTCTGAGCAGCTGAAAACAAATTTTAAAGCAACTTTATCGAGACATAATTAGCACATCCCAAAAATCACCCATATGAAATATATGATTCAATGACTTTATCAATGACTTCAGTAAATTTAGAGTTGTGCATTGTTGTTTTTGTTTTGTTTTTGTTTTTGTTTTGCCTGTTAAGGTCTTTGGCCCATTGATCTCCATTGCTAATGTCAGAACATTTTCATCACTCACAAAGAAACCTTATAATAACAGTCCCTCCCCATCCCCACTCCAGCCCCTGACAATCACTGATCATCTTTCTATCTTTACATAATTGCCTATTTTGGGTCTTTCATGTAAATGGAATCATAGCATGTGTTCCTTTTCTGAGTAGATTAACCACATTTCATTTCTTGGTTCGTTCACTTATTTACTTCTTCACTCATTCCTGCTACAAACCTGATTAAGTCTTTTATGTTCTAGGTCCTATCTTATTTGCACCTAATTGATGTGCCTGAGCCCAATAAATCATATCCCTGTGGTTATGAGTGTTGGATTACTACAGCTTCTTATGTTAGGACACACTCACAAAGCCTGGTTGTCTACTTGCTTTGAAAATTAGAGCGCAGTGGTTCGACATTTGGAAGGTTCAGGCCTCTTCTGTCAGCAGGGATCTTGTCCTGCCTAACATTTCCGGACCACAGAGCTCTCTCAGGAGAAACTGGAGAAGTAGAAGCTAAAGGGAAGTCAGACTGAATCCGCTTCTGCCCCTTTCCCTACAGGGCACAACGCTCGGAGGCGCTTCTGTGGGCTTTCCCAGCCCCGGAATCTGGCACAGCTTAGCCAGGTGCTGCAAAACCCGGATTTGGCAAGGAAGCTCCTGAATCTGTATGGGACACCCGACAATACTGATGTCTGGATTGGGGCCATTGCAGAGCCTCTTTCGCCAGGGGCCCAAGTGGGGCCTCTTCTGGTTTCTCTTTTTGAAAACCAGTTCACAAGAGCCTGAAATGGTGACAGGTAAGTGACCCTACCCTAAAGAGACCAGCCCCAGAGGAAGGGCAGAAAAGCACTAGCATTTCAAGTCTCAGCAAGGGGGAAAGTGCCTTTTTTTTAGATTCATTTTTTTTCCAAGTTCACAGGGTCTAAGACCAGGAGGCTCCTCTGGGGAAAGACTGGTCAGAGGGAGAGAGACAGTGGGCCAGGCAAGGCTGATATTGCCTGAGCTACGGACATCTTTAACCCATGAGACTGACTGGTCAGCCTCGCTCTTCCTGGCTAGTGGATCCCAGAAAACATGGACAGAAAGGGCTAAATCTGGTTTCCTTCCTAAACTTATGGTTAAACACTTGACTTATTTGGATTTGGTATCTACCTGGGTTTAAATCCAGTCCTGGCGGCTAAATTACTGTGCATTTATACTGGGCAATTTACTTGACCGCTGAACCTGTTTCTTCGTCTATAAAATGGGAATAATACCTATTTCGCAGGAATTCTGGAGAAGTGAATGAAATGATGTGAAGCACCTGGCATGCAATGGGTGCCCGTCCTGTTAATTCCTCCCTACCACACGAGGCCCTGAGCCAGGTTTCCTGGTCTGGAATTGCGTATGACCATACTGGTATCCCCACCATTTCGAGGGACATCTTCAGGGCCAACACTTACCCCCAGGGCTTTGTAAGCTGCACCGCATCCCCAAGTTGGATCCGTCAGCCTGGCAAGGCTAATGAGGCCTCTGCAGGTAAGGGGGGGGGGGGCTCCTCCAACAGCCCTGGGTGGGGCCAGGCTTCCACATCCTTCCCTGGACCAGATGGCTGAGACCCTTTAGGCCTCTCAGCAGAGACAACAAAACTCGTCACTAGGGACAGGGTACTCTCCCCTAGTGGCTTCCCGGTATGCTAGTTTCTGGACTGTTAATCCAAGGCTCAGGACTTTGGGGGCAATTGGGAAGTGTCGAATCAACCCCAGCCCAGTCATCAACACCCCGACACAGCTCCATGTCTGGACACCTAGCAAGTTCCACACTGGCCCACTTGTGCTGCTTCCGCAGGAGCCCATTCCACGTCTGCAGCCTCGGACACAGGATCACGTAGGGAAGACCACAAGGCTACCTTCTCCCCTGGAGCAAGCACGCCTGCTGACGCTTTTGCTGGCTATGGCTCAGGGCTGGTTCTGTGGCTGGGAGTCACAGCTGGGGCTCCCAGCAGCAGTGAACCCTCCCACCTTGGGAACCTCTTAGGTAGAAGGTCAGGCATCAGCTCTGGGTGAAAGGAGGTCTTGAGGCCCAGGCAGGAAGAGTCATCTGAACGATTTCCAGCTTCTTTTTTCTATTTCCCAGACTGTCCCCCACACCTGCCTGTGGCTGCAGGCCACCCCACACCTGGTCCTGGCCATCCCACAACCCTCTGCTGGAGCCTGCAGGCTGGGCAGCACGCTCTGCTCGTACCAATAAAGGACGGCTGGGGGGCAGGAGCTGGTTTCTGAGTTAGGCTGGGGAGGGCATGACATTTGGGCTTTGCTCCAAATGTCTAGAAGGAGCACAGCCAGGACACCGGTGGCACTAACCCCTAAGGCTCTCCTGCGGGCTCATATAAGAGAACCGAAAGAGACACTATGGATAGGAAAGGGTAGAAAAGGGGAAGATTCAGGAGAACACCTTGGCCACGCCAGCAACCTGAGCAGAAAACCAGCCAACGCATCAGTCAATATACAAAGTTTTTATGTACAAGAAAACACAATAAAGGTACTACCCAGCTAGCAGAAAGGACTGGGCACTGCCTTTAGCCTTCATTTACTCCAGAAATAAGCTGTATCTCCAAACACAACAAGCCCAAGCAGCAAGCCCAGGCTACCCTGGGAAGAGGAGGCTGAGGCTCTCGGGCCAGGAATTCAAGATATCTCTCACCTTTCTTTAGCGTCCATTGTTCTTTTTACATTTTTTTTATTTAAGTAGGCTTCACGCCCAGCACAGAGCCCAATGCGGGGCTCGAACTCACGACTGTGAGACCAAGACCTGAGGTGAGAGATGAAGAGTCAGACGCTGAACCGACCAACTGAGCCGCCCCGGTGCGCCTTGAACCTCCATCTGTAATGCAGGCTGCAGACCAGGAGTTGCCTGCGGCTCTCCGCTGGGAGACGGTGAGACAAGCCAGAAAAGAGGCCGTGTTGAGGACTGAGCTAACTGTGGGGTCACCCCAAACGGAGCTAAACCAATAAGTCTGCCTTGGGGTGACTCCCGCTTGCAGTAAATGAAATATGAAGAGGGGGACCATAGGGTCTCCAGCTTTATTGCTTCGCAGCAGGGAGGAGACCCTGCTGAAGACCAGGCAGAGGCACCGGCCTGGGATTTTCTCAGCTCTTCTGGTTCTCGGCAGGTCAATGGGGTCACCAGTCAGAAGGACGAAGGTAGGGGGACACCAGCGTTAGCCATCACGCATCTTGTCCTCTTGCCCAGGGGCCAGTGCAGCAGTGCGCTAGGACGCCATGGTTCCCGAAGGGCTCACCAGGTCCTGGGGAAGGCTTTCTCGGGCCTCCTGCATGCGGCGCCGGGCGCGACGGAAGGCCTCTGCGAGGGGAGCAAGTATAGCAGTCAGCTGCCATGCTGTGGGGGGGAGCGTGGCTGCTGCTGGTGCTGGGTGGCCGGCTGCGGGGGGCAGGGGACCTACCCAGCACACTGTGAACGGAACTCTGCTGGCTGAATCCCTCCAGACGGTCCAGCACACTCTGCATCCTTTTCCGGAGGAAACTGGACTCCATGAAGGCCCTGCACACAAACCCACCACACGGCCACAGCTGCTCTCCAGCCCTCAGGGGTAAGGCTCCCCGAGGCAGAGGCCAGGGTTACTCACCTGGATTGCTGCAGACAGTGCAGGCGGAAGGTGACGCTGCCTGTGGTCTCAGTGCGGAACCCAAAGCGGCTCAGACGCTCTCCCTGTGGTGTGCAGTTAAGACAGCATCAGGCTTCTGTGGCTTCTAGATCCCAGGAGCACGCTGGCCTCACCCCCATCCTTACTCCCATTCTCGGAGAGAATGGGGAAACCTCATTCCAGCACCCAGACTCCATCATCTCAAGGCTAACACTGGGCTCCCAACTGTAAATGAGGGGACATTCCAACCTCCCTGGAGAATAGCAGCCTTATAAGCGGCCTGCCAATCCTCTCCACCTTCGATTACTGAAGCCTCCGTGATGGGCTGGAAGGAGGGGCCAGTAACTCTGACGGGACCAGGGGAATCTCTGAGTATACTCATTTCCAGAGATCTCCTAGGATAGGAGATTTCCTAGGATCTCCTATGTCTGTACCTGGTTCAAGATGTGGCCATGACCTCCAGCTTAAACCACAGGCAGGAAGGGACTAAGTAATAATGATGCAATTAAGGGGCCTTAACCCTGATCCCACCTTCTCCAGAAGAGACAGGAACCTAAGCTCCCAGCATGAAGTCTGCCTAGAGACAAAAGTGACCTTGAAGGTTCCCGGTATCCGCACGTAGGAGAGGTCCTCCAGTTCCAGAGAGCCGCCAATGAAAAACC
This sequence comes from Panthera uncia, assembly GCF_023721935.1. Classification (NCBI taxonomy): domain Eukaryota; kingdom Metazoa; phylum Chordata; class Mammalia; order Carnivora; family Felidae; genus Panthera; species Panthera uncia. The sequence goes on from NC_064814.1 coordinate 31,294,952, forward strand.
TCCTCAGCTCAGCCACTGTGCCAAGTTCCATGGGTCTCCACGTGGAGACTGTCAGGGTGTGAGAGCCTATGCAGAAAGGACAATGGGGCCACAGCCAGAAAGGGCATGTGGTCTCTCACTGACCCCCAGCAATGACACAGGCCTACCAACCACGAAAACACCTGACCTCTGGTGAAGGTTATCATGGGGGCTTGGGGCACCTGTTTGGAAATCAATCAGCTAGAAATTAAAAGCTCTGCCAGTTGTTACTTGCATACCCAGGTCAAGTTTCTTAACCCCCATGATCTCCATTCTCCTCACTAGTAAAACGGAAACGGTATAGCGCCTACACATGGTATACAATGGTATAGCGACCTCGCAGAGAGGTCGGCAGAATGAAACGAGACGCGCTTCGTGCAATGCCTGACAACAGAAGACAGTGGCTATTACTTCAAAATGAATGCTGATCCATCCAATACATGTGTGCCGAGAGCCCACCCTGCCTGAGCCGGTCCCTCAAGGCCGCGAGTCAAATCAGCGGAGCTCGGAGCGGACGCCACAGATGCTCAGGATGCTCTACTTTGCGGTTAGTTGCAATTTCACTCAGTTGTCTCTAACAGAGCGGGGGAAATTCCTCAAAACGAGCAAGGGATATTGCAAGTTAAATGCGTCTAATTCCTAACCGTCCCTACTTCTCACTGGAAGCGATGGAATCTTTTGGAAGTGTTAGTCTCGCTCCTAGGAGCTGGGGCACAGAGGCCACGTGGAGGGCAGGGACAAGAGGTCACCTGGGGTGGCGGGCAGCACCACAGCCCCGTAGCCTTCCACGCGATACCTCTGCCAGAAGTCCAGTGAGAGGACCTCACAGTAGAGCACAGGCCACTCTGGGAGAGCATCTGGGAGACATGAGAGAAGCAGCAGGTCACAGGAGGCCTTCACCAAGAGAGGGTACCACTAGAGGAGATGCCGGGCCCAGGATCTACTGAGCTACTCACCAGCAGATTCGTCTTCATGGAGGAAGGAGGCCTCAAATGTGAATGGGTAGGAGAAGTAAGCCACCTTATCCTAAAAAAGAGAAGTTTTATTTTATACTCGGTGTCATGGGATAGGCTAGGCCTCAACGGGAACTTGTTCTCTCCGTGGCCGATGACATACCTTCATGAGGGAAAAACTCTCACTCAAGATAGGAAATAAGAGGCTGAGAGGGGAGGGGACACCCAAATACAGGCTGCTACCATCCACAGAAAGACAAAGAGGGAGCCCTTGGACCAGGCAGCCCTGCAGAGCCCACAGAGAAGGGCCAGAGCCAGCTCTGAATCCTCCCCAGTCCTGATAATCTTCGGAGTCCTGTTCCCCTCCAGATACCCCTCTTGTTTTCCATACCAGTCCCAGGGATTTGGTGGCACAGGTCTGTGTTATTCCTGAGAGCTGCTGGAATGCTGGGCTTGACCAATCTGAAAGCCAAGGGGCATATATACAGTCAGTTGACCTGGGAGGAAGGCAAGTGGTTGAGAAAAAGACAAAGTTTCTTTATCGGTTCATTCACTCACACACTCAGTCATTCACTTAACATTTACTGAGTGTCTCCTATGTGCTATGACCCATCACTGCAGAGAGAAAAGATCCCTGTCTCTCATGGAACTGACATTCCAGTTGGCAGGGGAAACACAACAAACCAGCCAACAAGAGGCTATTGGGTAGTGACAGATGCTCTGCTAAAAATAAAACAGGCTCATTTAGACTGGATGGTGAGGGAGGACCTCTCAGAGGTGACACTTTGGCTGAGACCTAAACTCGGAAGAACCATTCGTGCAAAGATAGACAGAAAGGTTTTCAGACAAAGGAAATGATCCCCAATAGGCCCTAAGATGGAAATGAACTTGGCATGTTCAAGAACAGAAAGTCTGACTGGAATTCTGTGAGGGAGAGATAGGCAGGGGCCAGTTCATTCAGGCTCTGGAGCTTGGTTTTTACACTAAGTGGGAGGGGAAGCTGTTGGGGTTTAAAGCCGAAGAGAGACACAGCTAGCTTCCATTTTCAAAGCCATGTGGCTGTGGCGCCTGTGGCAGATGAGGTGTAAAGGAAGCAGCAGGGTAAGTAAGAAAGTTAATGCATTGGCCACGGCAGAAGATGAGAGATGCAGGTGGCTTGGTCTAGGGTGCTCGAGAGAGCAGATGTTCAGGACATCTTTTGAAGACAAAGCCGACAGAACTGCTGGTAGAATGACGGGCTGCAAGGAGCTAGAGAAAGTGAGGAATTCAGGGTGTCTCCTGGGTTTTCGGCACCAGCAACTAAGTAAATGACACGGCCATGTCCCTTAGGGAAGGGACTCTTTCCCTAAGATGGGGGAAGACCATGAAGGCAGGTTTGATGCAGGAAGGAGAATCAAGAGTCCTCTGGGTCATGCTAAGCAGAAATGACAAAAGAGGTAGCTGGATATGAGCCTGGAGCTCGGGGGAAAGGCCAAGGCTAGAGAGAAATCTGGGGGGTCTGAGACGCCATTACAAGTCATGGATGGATGGGACCACCTAGAAAGGCTGTAAAGAGAGAGTAACAGAAGGCCCAGGCCCAGCCATGGACACTCTAATGCTTTAAGACCAACAGATGAGCAAACAACCAAGGGGACTGACGAGCCACCTACAAGAAAGAAGAGAGAAGTGTGGAGCCAGAAGCCTAAAGGAGTTTCAGTGAGGAAATGCAAGCTGGGCCACGAGCTTCTGAGAGGTCATGTAGGGTGAATGCACAGAGGTCACCACAGGATTTGACAACTTGGAAGTGATCTATGACTTTGAAAAAGACAATAACTATTTCTTTGAAAAAAGGTGGGAAGGAGGCCTGACTGAATTCCTCTAGAAAATTGTCAGAATGGGTATAAAAGAGACTTATGAAAATTACTTACTAGTGGTTGGCAATTCCACAAAGAAGTGCACATAGAGATTGTCATACTCGTAGCCTTGGGCTGAAACTAAGAAAACAAGAAATGATTTCAGCTCATTCTCCTATCACCCTTAGCACCCGACTCAGTCCTGAAAGGCCTACACACTTCAGGAAGCAAGTCCCTGGAGGGCCAGGAACTCTCTGTGTTTCCAGGAAAGACTCAGGACTGAGTTTCCCAAGTAGTGCAGACAACCTGGTGCGTCCACTGCGGCTACAGGAGCTACTTCGCAGCTCTACGGGGCCCCTGCCCAAGCATCAAGGGATCTCTGTCTGGCAAGGCACTTACCTACCTCTCCGTTTACAAAGAGCCGGAGGGCACCTGGGGCAGTCTAAGGTGGAGAGAAGCGGGAAAAGATCAGGGCATCTGGGGGAGTCAGCACTTCTCCTCCAGCCTGTCCACGAACCCCAGGAAGACCTGACACCGGCCGCCAGATCTGGGTGCGTCACTATTGCGCTTCCTCCCTACCCTGCCACTCCACAGATCGGTTTCCTTCATTTCTAAAATTTGTAACAGAAAAGAAAGCACATAATTTAAAGGGTGAGGAGGGCAATGAAGTATGGAGAGTTTACAGGAATAGCCAAGGGAAGCAACAACCGCCGCCCTTCGCCATACAGGGTTGGGGGGCGCAGCTGGACACCCCTGTTCCCTTTCGACCCCTGGTCAAGGAAGGAGGGAGCTCACTTTTTGAATTACTTGTGTTTTCTTATCTAACTTTTTAACACTGCCCGTCTACTGTTAATGCAATATAGAAATAACGAATTGGTTTGGGGAGAGAGGGAGACTGCTGGGTAATCCTGTGCTTGTTTCCTGACCTAGGAATGGAACTCCCGGAATAAAGAAGACAAAAAAAAATAAAGAAGACAGGACCACAGAATGACTGACATAAACTATTTTGTTTTGGTTGTTTAAGAGCTAAATTATTTGACAAACAGAAATGATTCCCCTTCCCTCTCCATGGGGCATCTTAGGAAAAATATCCACATGAAGAATGAGGAAGACATTTTTCTTCCCTACATTAATTTTTAAAAACAATTATAAAGGAACACCTGCATGTGTTAACCACTGATAAAAACGTAAAACTACTAAGTTTAGGGAATGCAAAATAAACATTCCTGACGTACCCCTCTCACCACCCAACCCCCACCCCAGAGAAAGCAATCCATAGCACGTGTGCCCTTTTAGAACCTTTTCCCTGACATTTTCTTTTTCATTAATGGTTCTGTCAATATGCTGTATTTCAAAACACGTAACAAGAACTGTGCTCTACATGCTATCCTCTGACTTCCTTCTGGCATAAAGAATATGTCCTTTAAGAAACGTGCTATTACTCAGCCACAGTCCAAATGCCCTGGCCAAACCCAGCTCGTGGTGCTGCGGGCAGCCACGCTACTCACCATCTCAAAGTCAGTGCCCACCAGGCTGCTGAGATATTCCTTGTGGCGGCCGTAGAGCTGAGGAAACAAACCACATGAAAACTAAAGATGCAGCCCCAGCCAGGCCATGGGTCAGGTCTGAATGGGTGGGAGAAAAGAAGCTGTGGCAGGAAATGCCGCAGAGAGCTGGAGGCCTAAGCATCCAAGCCACTGACTTTTAAATTAAATTAAATTAAATTTTTTGAGAGAGAGAGACGAGAGAGAGAGAGCGAGCGTGCACATGAACAGGGGCCGGGGGAAGGGTCAGAAGGAGAGGGAGAGGGAGAGAGAGAATCTTAAGCAGGCGCCACATCCAACGTGAAGCCCGACGTGGGGATCGATCTCACAACTGCGAGATCATGACCTGAGCCGAAATGAAGAATCAGACACTTAACTGACTGAGCCACCCAGGCACCCCAAACACTACTATCACTGACATTTTAAAGTGAAGCACAGAGGCTCTGGAGTCTGCTGGTCTGGGACCAAATCCTGGCTTTTGCACTTACAAGCCCATGACCTTGGGCAGACTTCTTAGCTTTTCAATCTCAGTCTCCTCATTTATAAAATGGTCATAATAAAAGTATTCACCTCAAAGGGTTGTAGTATTGTCTAAATGAAATAAAGCATGTGAGGGGCCTAGCAAAGCTTGGCAAACACTCAAAATAAATAGTCATTGTTATCATGTTATGTGATCAAAAACTTGTGGCTGACACTCAGCAGTGCTTCCCATGTAAGAAAGACTGCAACTGCGCACATCAACCTCGGACGTGGGCTCAGCTCCTGGGCACCAAGGCTCGTCCCCGCGCTCGGAACGAACTCGCTCTTACATCCTTGAACACACGTTGCTCCCGCTCCTCTTCCTCCGGCTGTGCAAGGGAGGACACGTTGTCGATAGTATACTTCCACAGCTCCTGCTTCTCTCCCTCGGTCTCAATTCTGTCAGGTCAAACCACAAAAAGACCAACTCTCACCAACGATGAAAAAGGCCAAATGATGAGGAGAGAGAAACAAAGTGGAAGAGCAGAAAGGGCATCAGAGTGGACACAGAGTATAGGTCCGGGGCCCCTTTCTGCCTCACAGTCACGGGGAAGCCCTAAAGCACAACTTCCCTGGCACCCGGTTCTCTCACCCGAAAAAACAGACAGGTAGGTTTAGGTCATTTCTAATTTATTGTCCTGTTATTGTAAGACATGGAGGCAGGAATAGCCAGCCCAGAGGAGGAGATGTGGCTGAGCTCCCCTCGCCCTGTTCAGGCCGGTCCCTTCATGTAGCGGCACCGAGGATTATTTTCACTTAACTACACCACCGAAGTTATCCCTTTCAAACTGGTATAGCTGCACACTTTCTGAGAACGGGGTCCCCACGATCCTATGAGTCTATCAGAAAACAGAATACGAACCATTGCCTGGGAATAAGGAAATCAGAGAAGATGAAGGACTTCTCAGAATCTCAACTAGGGGCCAGAAGTGAAGTCAAGGGAAGGAATGCCAGTCTCCACTCTCCCTTTCTTCTTTCCCTCACCTGTAGGGTCCTTTGAGGCCGGTGAAGTCAGGTTTTACTGTGATCACACCATTGCTGTCCACCTTCAGAGTACAGAGGACATGTTCATACTTCTTATAGCCAAGCCTAGATACCAGAAAATCAACACCCAGGTTCAGGACCACTGGTCCCACCTCCAGAGAGAGGAAGACATAGTCAGCCCACGTCAGGCGAGAGGACAGAGGCTATAGCGAGAACTGTCATATACCTTCTTCTGAGTACAACTAAGAAGTAAAAGAGGAAAAAGTCCCTCCCTCCCACATACCCCAGGATGACTGTAACGGGTAGGTGATGGTTAGCGAGGGAAGAGGAGGAGAATCTGAGCTGGGGGCTGAGAGGCTTCACTCACTTTCCATAGGGCCCCAGGTCTGCCATGATGTACATTGTCTGAAGAGGGGTGTTGATGACATGGTTGTTCCTGACAAATTCTTCTGATGGTTCCCAGGTGACAATTCGCGACTTGAGGATGCCGCCCTCCCTGGGAGACACCGCAGGAAGGGTCACTTCCCCGGCACCTCCTAAGGAGCCTAAAGGAGGAATCTAGGGGAGCACACCCAGGGAGGACCTACTGCAGAATGGGAAGCTCGAGTGGGTGAACATATCCGGATATTGGCCTGGAAGGACTACAAAGGCCCCCCCACCTTCCCCCATACAGATTTGCACTCACATCCCTCGCCTGTCCTGCCGTCGCCGCCTGACATTTGCCATTCGCTCAACCAAGAACGATGGCACCTCCCGGGCTGCGGTGGTCATTTTCTGACAGTGCTAGGAGAAGAGAGCAGCCCTGTGTGATCCATCTGGTCAGGGCCACATGGGATCAGGTACTGAAGGCAAGCCTTCCTTCTGAAACCTCATCTGGGACCCGAATCTAACAGTCACACCTCACAACTGTATGTGTCAGTGGAGGAGAGCAGTAGCACAAACATGGCACAGAAGATTCCTACCATGCCTTGGTTTGCTCCAAGATTTTAGCAGCATATCAGCCTTCAGAAATGAGTTTCTTTATGATAATATTAAAAGGAGTCTGCAATCTCTGAGTACACACCAACAAAAAGTTGGGCGAGTGTGCCTGGTAGCTGTTGACATTACCAGGTACTTGGAAGATGCCAAATGGGATACAAAGTATCGCGTGAAAAGTCCTTTGCATGGGTAATTCAGCACTAAGTGTAATGTCATTTACTTTTCTAAAATAGAAAACCCAAATTTTATATGCTACCAACCCAGAGCCTTCCTAACATAAGCACCAATCTTTCAAAAACATTCATTTAATACCTGCTCCTTGCAGAGCTACAAGGTCATAGACAAAAATCAGAAAATACAGGCTCCAATCTCAAGGAGCTTAACATTTCCCGGGAAGAAAGAACATGTCCTACAGGGACGAACACGTAAAGCAAGTCCACAAGGGTACGTGAGCCGCTCCCGGGGGCTGTACTGAATCCCTCTTCAAACCCACAGACTCAGAGTTGTGGCTGCATCCCCTGATGAGTTTTATCTAGATGGTTCAGGACTCCACCCACCTGTGTCATCTCATGATGAACGGAGGAAGTCCAGCCCAGGGGCTGCTTCCCTCGGGTCCGTAGTCTGCAAGCCTATCATTAGACACACTACCAGCTTCCCCGGGCCCTCTAGCAGGTGGAGAAGGAGCAGCCACACCACCCGAAAACTGTGCCCACTGTCCAGCTTGGCTGCCAGCAGCACGAGGCAGTTCCTACATAGGCTGTCTGTTGCCCCTTAACAGGCTTCTGGCTTAACATACAGAACCCGGTGAGACCAGAAGCTAGGGGAGGAAAAGGAGAAGGAAGCCATGGGACCCCAGAAAAAACCAATACCTCCTCCACATTGGTGTATCTATCAGAGTCAGTGTAGGTAAAAATCCGTCGGTTCTTCCTGCCACCCGAAGCCTCCAGCTTCAGGATCTCTTGACGGTACTGATGATCCAAAGGGTTCTGACAGGCCGCTTCATTTCGGTACAGATCCACTTCAAACTGAGGTAACAAGGACACAGAGATGTACTGAGAATATGTCAAACTTTTGTCCCTGTAACTGTTTAGTCAAATCAGTTCTATAGAGTTAATGCTATTTGGGGCGCGTGGGTGGCTCAGTCGGTTAAGCGACCGACTTGAGCTCAGGTCATGATCTCGCGGATCGTGGGTTCAAGCCCCGCATCAGGCTCTGTGCTGACAGCTCAGAACCTGGAGCCTGCTTCAGATTTTGTGTCTCCCGCTCTCTCTGCCCCTCCCCCACTCACACTCTGTCTCTCTCTCTCCCTCAAAAACTAAATAAACATTAAAAAGAAATTTAATTATAGAGTTAATGCTATTTGACATGTTTTCATAGCCAATTTCCATTTATCTGAATGAATGCAGGGCAAGGGATCCAAGAATGTTAGATCTAAAAGGAACCAGAGTGATGGTCTAATCCAACTTTGCTGTTACAGATGGCAGATTTCACCCAGAGGTGAAAAGTGCCTTACCCAGGATCATAAAACAGGGTAGCGTTGGTCACTATGTTATACTGCCCTTTAAACACATCAGGGGAATGTATAAACTGCTATAACTTTCTGGAAATTAGACAATATGTGTCAAGAACCTTTCCCTGCTACCAGCCAGGTGGAGGTAGACCAGGTAGAGGTAGGTAAGTGACACTGGCTTACCTGGCTAAAGAGCTTCTCCTGCCACCCAATCACGACCTCTTCCTCTTCCTCTTCCTCTGAGCGGTGTCCACCTCCAAAGACCACAGAGTGAGTCAAACGTCTGAGTCAAATCAGCACCACTTCTTGCTCTGTGATTGGTTATTACTGAAGTCCCTGCTCTAATATTTGCCACAAAACCAGCTGGAGTTTGGGGATTTATTAAGCACTCACTCTAAACAAAGGTTAGAGAGGCTGTGGATATATGTAGAAGCCAGGATTAGGACCCAAGAAGTTTTAATTACTACTTCAATTTGAATAAAAGGAAGTCGTGGCTCCCAGGAATTACTTAATCTAATTCAGTGTCAGGAGTCAAATTTAGATATGGGCTGAATACCTCTTTCTCAATCCCAATTGTCTACATTTGCTAGATAGGAACCCTGGTGTTTTTACCTTTACTGTTCCTGAAACCATATATCTAGAACCACAAGCCCTATAACCTTTAGACCAAGTGCCAGAAGAGAGGAGGAAAGGTGAGTATTTAAAGAACCAAATTGAATACACTCTTAGCTGAGTATGCCTTTTTCAGAGACACATGCTTCACAACCCACCAGCCCACCCTTGCCCAAGAATATATCTGAACAGAAACAACAAAAGCAGAGAGATTAGTGATTTAACACAAACACACTGTCCTCTCTTCCTCACTCTTCTGGCTTCCAAGATAAGGTAAACTGCAAGATACCAGTTGATGTTAATATGTTCCCTTTTCAAGCAGATGCCAATTAAGAATTATTTTTAAATAGTGTGTATGTGTGTGTGATATAGATATAGGTATAGATATATGTAAAACTTCAAGTTATTTTTAGGGGCGCCTGGGTGGCTCAATCAGTTGAGCATCTGACTTCGGCTCAGGTCATGATGTCACAGCTCGTGAGTTTGAGCCCCGCATCAGATTCTGTGCTGACAGCTTGGAGCTGGACCTGCTTCAGATTCTGTGTCTCCCTCTCTCTCTGCCCCTAACCCACTCTCATTCTGTCTCAAAAATAAATAAACATTAAAAAAATTTTTTTAAGTTGTTTTTAAAAGCGTGTGTATATATAATATACACATATATTAGGAATTTGGGGCATATTTTCTCTTAGAAAAAAATGCCACAAGCAGTATTTAGGTTTCTAGCCAGATTTATAACATATCTAAGGTATAATCTTTGTTATTTTACTACATTTGACCACAATTCGGATCAACTCCTGATGGCAAGAATCAGGTCTTACTCAATTTCCATACACAACATAATGGAGCAATTAAAACTGCTTGGGATCAAATCCTTGCTTCAACATTTACCAGCCGTGTGACCGTGTGACCGTGGGCAAGGAACTCAACCTCTCTATGTCTTTTCTTAGACTACAGAACCGGGTCTACTAGGTCTTAAAAGGTTACTACCGCCCCAGGCCCTTCCCCAGATCCCCAAAGGGTCGCATCACCACCAAACACCCACTGGCAGTTGGGTGAGGCCTAAAAGTGGCCAAGTCTATGAGGTCCTTCCCAGGCTGGGCAGCAGGATGGTAACGGAGGAAGTTGCTTGATGTGATTCTTTGCAGGTGGACTCTGTCAGGAAAAGAAAAGCCCGAAATACTGATTACAAGACATACAACCTGGAGACGAACAAAGAGCAAAGATGGGGGGGTGGGGGTGGGGGAACCAAAAGAAAGAAGAGGGCGGGGCTACCAAGGTGGGCCTGGTGCACCTGAGCGCGGCCCGGGATCCTAAGGGAAAGGGTGCCGATTAGAGAGTGTATTGGGTACACAGAGCTCCGAGGAATTTGAGAAGGGCAGAGACTTGAGAGGGCTTGGACAGGTCTGGAAGTTGTGAGTGGAGAGGGTTGAGGGTAGTGAGGGAGACGCGAGGAGACCAGAAAGGCAGAGATCAGGATTGAAAGCGGAAGTGGGCACTCAGCAAACAAGTGAGGTTCAGGCTCGAATTATTTGAGAGTATAAAAGCACAGGGCTCTGGGACGATGCGACTACCGGAGACGCAAGTTGCGCACGGGGTCCCGGGAGCGATACACAGCCTCCCCGGTGTCAGTGCTCCAAACTGTCTCCGCCATGACAGCTGCGACTCGTCGCGACAGCGCCGGAAAGCGCATAGCCCCCAGTTCCCCTGGCAACGGAGACGCGGGGTTTGGGAGGCGATGGAGGTGCTGCGCGCGCAACCTACGGTTCCTGGCACGGCGCTGCAGGCGAGCGACCGGAGCTGGCGGGACTCTGCCGGACCTATTGGGTGCGGTCAGGTTGTGGTACCTCTGGATCATGTGCGTGCGACCTTATCGCATGTACGTGCGACAAAGCTCGTTCACACCCAGGACCGGATTTGGTGCCCTTTACAAGTGAGAAAACTAAAGCAGCACCATCGACTCCTTTCACAATGGTGAAATGGTGATTCCGAAATGGTGATGGAGATTCAGACCCAGGTGACCTGAGTCCTCGACTCGACTTGTCTTATCACGCCACACTGCCTTCCACTGATGCTCAAAAACTTTGACCTGAAAATCGGTGAACGTGATTCAGAATGCACCCATTCTTTCAGAGAAGGCGTTGGCACTTATTCAGACATGAAAATATATTCTTGGAAGAAAACAAAAAAAGTGTCAGAAGAGTTATTAGTCCTTGAATTGGTATTCCCTGAGCCGGAGAAAGAAGGAACAAGGAAGCTAACAGTAAGGAAGGAATATTTGTTATTATTGAACTGTTTTTTCCCCTGAATGTGTTGGTTCCGGATATTTAAACCATCTTAAGAAATTGCACTAGCCTCCTGAAAAGCCAACAAAGTGCTATCGAAAGTCATGTTTCATTGGCCATCAAAGCAAGACACACCATTATATGGAGTATGGCTCTCTGGCACCTTGAGGTATATCAACAGTTACCGAACTCTGACATTTGCTACTCCCCCAACAGAGTAAGCAATTGTCCCCTGAACTCAGCAATCTCTTGCCAGTTTGATTATATGGCTTTGGGAGCCCTGGGCAACCTAGCTGCTGTTGTGTAACACCGAGGACTTAACCATAATAATAGCACCATTTATTTAGCATCCAGTACAGCCTGGGTGCTTTGTTTGCATTGTCCCTAATCCTCATAGAAACCCCTTAAGTAGGGTTACTCCCATTTAAAGGATGACATTAGGGAAGGCCAGGGTTTAAAAGGCTTATTAAGATTGAACTCTAGTAAATGGTGAAGGAGCTGGGATTCCAGCCCAGGTCTGTCTTTTGAAGCCTGAACACCTTCCAGTCTGCCTTGCAGCCTCTCACCCACCATTTTATTTCAAAAGAGCACACAGTTTCCAATGTGAGAAATAATTATTTCAACAGATGAAACTGGAGGCAGAATTCTAGCTCGTAAGAAATGGTCTAATTTTTCCTTTTAAAGTTGTAAATAGACAACACTATGCCACATGAACAACAAATGATAAAGGTAGAGGATGCATCAAGAGTTTAGTTTATTGGGGCACCTGGGTGGCTCAGTTGGTTAAGTGCCTGACTTTGGCTCAGGTCGTGATCTCACAATTTGTGAGTTTGAGACCTGTATCAGGCTCTGCACTGACAGCTCAGAGCCTGGAGCCTGCTTTGGATTCTGTGTGTGTGTGTGTGTGTGTGTGTGCGCCTCCTGCCCTGCCTGTGTGTGCTCTCTCTCTCTCTCTCAAAAACAAACGTTAAAAAAAAAAAAAAAAGTTTAGTTTGCAACCAAATCAAACTTATAGCCAAGTCAATCTGACATAATTATAAGCAAAATAGGAACTGTACCACATGGTATGGAAACATAAGTTATTGTATAAGTAACTATAAATGAATTATTTTTATACTGGTAAACGAGATTTTTGTATTTTCTCTTTGTTTACTGGTATCTATATATCAGGATTCTTAAACCTGGGGTCTATGACTGAGGCTCAATGGGTCTATTAAGTCTTTCCCTAGAATTTTGTGGCATGCATTTTCTGGAACAAGTTCATGGCTTTTATCAGATTCTGAAAGGAGTTTGTACTGTGATATCAGGAATGGTGTGCTTCCCACTACACATATATACTGACATCTTGTTAAGAGTCAAAAGTTTGGGTTGTATCGGATAAAGGACAAAATCTCTTGAACCATCACCAGCAACCCTACCACCCTCATCTGGATGGCTCAGAGTTGACATTTACTGTGTTTTCCCTAAAATAACACCATCATGTGGAGAAACTGGTTTAGAAAGCATTTGTACAAACCATCATGAAGGGCAAATATTGCCTTCATATCACATATTTATAAACCAAGACATTAATTAAATTTCTCACATTCTTATGACAAGGAAGCACAGAACCTGGGCTTATATTAAAGGTGTTCTGACTCCAGTCTGTGGGCTTTTCTTTGCATTTTGATTTTTTTAATGTTTATTTTTGAGAGAGAGAGAGAGAGAGAGAGAGAGGCAGAGAGAGAGGGAGACACAGAATCCAAAGCAGGCTGCAGGCTCTGAGCCGTCAGCACGGAGTTTGGGCTCTCCTTTGAATTGTGCTGTTTCCTTATATCTACTCCTGCCCCAACCCCTTCCCTAATTTTTTCATTACAAAACCAGTGAGCCACATCAGAACAGTCCAACACTGTCCCTTTCCCCTCCCCAACTTGTACTTTATAGCTTACTTGGGCTCTCCTTACTCCTTACTTAATAAGACTTTAGGAAAGCATGAAAGGAAGAACATTATTATAGTTCTTCAAAAACTTGTCTCAGTCCCCCAGTGTCCATGCTGTGTGCCTAATAAATATCCCTCAAACTCACCAGTCCCAGGAAGAGATCCTCCTGAATGAAACAACCTTAGGAGGCATAATAGGATTGATTTCTGCTTTATTCTCTTTTTCTCCAACTTTGAAGATGGAGGAAGGGGCCATGAAATGTAGACATGCCAATTATAAAATTGTTTTAATGTTTATTTTATTTTTAAGAGAGACAGAGCATGAGCAGGGGATGGGCAGAGAGAGAGAGGGAGACACAGAATCCGAAGCAGGCTCCAGGCTCTATGCCGTCAGCACAGAGCCCAATGCAGGGCTTGAACCCACAAACCACGAGATTGTGACCTGAGCCGAAAGTGGACACTCAACCTTCTGAGCCACCCAGGTGCCCCTAAACATGCCAATTATAAATCAGAGATTTTCAGATTAGATAAAAAGTAAAATCCAACTATATGCTGCCTACAAGGAACCCACTTTAAATAAAAAGATAGTTTAAAAGTTAAAGGATGGAAAAAGATATACCATACAAATATTAAAAGAAAGCTGGAATGGCTATATTAGTAACAGGCAAATAGACTTAAAAATGAGGAATATTAGCAGAGATAAAGAGGTGTATTTTATAAATTTAATTATATATTGATAAATGCAATTCATCAAGAAGACATAAACCTAAATGTTTATATACTTAATAACAGAACTTCAAAGTACATAAAGCAAGAAATTAATAGAAATGAAAGGAGAAATAGGAAAATCCACAATTACAGTTAGAGGTATAACATATTTTCTTAGTAGATGATAAAATATGTGGGGAGAAAATCAGTAAGCTTATAGAAGGCCTAAACAACATCATCAACCAATTTGACTTAATTGACATTTGTAGAACATTTCAGTCTACAGCAGAATGTATATTCTTTTCAAATGCACATGGAACATTGACTAAGACCATTTCTGGGCTATAAAACAAGTCCTAGTAAATTTTAAAAGATTGAAATCATACGAAATACATTCCAAGACCAAAATAGAATCAAAAGCAGAAAGAGATCCAGAAAATTCCAAGTATTTGATATTTAACTTCTAAATAATTTTTCAAGAAAGAAGTCATATTGGAAATTAGGAAAGACCTTAAGATTCTCTCTCTCTCTCTCTCTTTCTCTCTCTCTCTCTCTCTCTCTCTCTCTATATATATATATACATATATATATATATATTTCTGTCTCTCCCCCTTCTGCCCCTCTGCCCCTCTCCCGGCGCTCTCTCTCTCTCTCTCTCATAAGTAAGTTAATTAATTACTTACTTGCAGGAAGGTGGACAAATGAGAAACTTCCAGTTATAAGAAGAGTAAGTACTAGGGATGTAATGTATGACATGATGACTATAGTTAACACTGCTATATATTATATAGGGAAGTTGTTAGGAGAGTAAATCCTAAGAGTTCTCATCACAAAGTAAAATTTCTTTTTCTTTCCTTTTTATTGTATCTATATGAGATGATGGATGTTAACTAAACCTGTTGTGGTAATCATTTCACAATATATGTAAATCAAACCACCATGCTTTACACCTTAAACTTATACAGTGATGTATGCCAATTATTTCTCAATAAAGCTGAAAAAAAGTACAATTTTTTCTTGTACTATCTTTTTTCTTTCTATCAGATTTGAAAGACAATTGCATAAAGGAAGAATTTAAAACTGTGTTGATGAACTTATCAGGAATAAAGATGTAATTTGTAGGACAATAAAGGAAGAGGAAGGGAACAGAGCTATACAGGAGCAAAGCTTTTGTATGTTATTGAAATAATAATGGAATTAATCTAAACTGGGTTGTTATAAGTTAAGATATTAATTATAGGGGCACCTGGGTGGCTGGTTAAGCATCTAACTTTGGCTCAGGTCATGATCTCATGGTTTGTAGGTTTGAGCCCTGCATTGGGCTCTGTGCTGACAGCATGGAGCCTGGAACCTGCTTTAGATTCTGTGTCTCCCTCTCTCTCTGCCCCTCCTCCACTCACACTCCATCTCTCTCAAAAATAAATAAACATTAAATTAATTAATTAATTAATATATTAATTATAATCCCTAGAGAAATCACTGATAAAATAACTCCAAAAATTTTTTAACATAGTAAAAAAGACAGTAATGGAACTTAAATGGTACACTAGAAAATATCTAACACAAAATAAGGCAGTAATAAAGGATCAGAAGAACAAAAAGAATACATATAGAAAACAAATTTAAAAAATGGCAGATGCGCTCTGGAAAGCAGTGTGGAGGTTCCTCAGAAAATTAAAAATAGACCTACCCTATGACCCAGCAATAGCACTGCTAGGAATTTATCCAAGGGATACAGGAGTACTGATGCATAGGGGCACTTGTACCCCAATGTTTATAGCAGCACTCTCAACAATAGCCAAATTATGGAAAGAGCCTAAATGTCCATCAACTGATGAATGGATAAAGAAATTGTGGTTTATATACACAATGGAATACTACATGGCAATGAGAAAGAATGAAATATGGCCTTTTGTAGCAACATGGATGGAACTGGAGAGTGTGATGCTAAGTGAAATAAGCCATACAGAGAAAGACAGATACCATATGGTTTCACTCTTATGTGGATCCTGAGAAACTTAACAGAAACCCATGGGGGAGGGGAAGGAAAAAAAAAAAAAAAAGAGGTTAGAGTGGGAGAGAGCCAAAGCATAAGAGACTGTTAAAAACTGAGAACAAACTGAGGGTTGATGGGGGGTGGGAGGGAGGGGAGGGTGGGTGATGGGTATTGAGGAGGGCACCTTTTGGGATGAGCAGTGGGTGTTGTATGGAAACCAATTTGACAATAAATTTCATATATTAAAAAATAAATAAATAAATAAATAAAAAATAAAAAAAAAATGGCGGATGTAAATCCTCACCTTATCAATAACTATATTAAATGTGAATGGATTACATACACCAATCAAAAGGCAGAGATTGGCAGAATGATTTGGAAAAACATGATCCAACTATATGCTGTCTACAATAGACAAACATTTGTTTCAAAGAGAAATAGGTTGAAAGTAAATGGATGGGAGAAGGTATACCAAGCAAACAGTAACCAAAAGAGAGAGAGAATGACTCTACTAGTAATATCAGAAAAAATAAACCTTTAGACAAAAATTGTTATCAAGACAAAGGATATTTTATGATCATAAAAAGGTCAATCCATCAAGAAGACATAATTCCTAAATTCAAGAATTAAATAGGGGCATTACTACAGACCTTACAGAAATAAAAAGGATTATAAGAGATTACTATGAACAATTGTATGCCAATAACCTCAATGAAATGGACAAATTCCTAGAAAGGAAAAAAAACTACCAAATATGACCAAAGAATCAATTAAAACTCTGAATAGACCTATAATGAATAAATTGCATTCCTAATTTAAAAAATCTTCCCATGAAAGGAAAACTCAGGCCACATAACTTTGTTGGTGAATTCTTCCAAACATTTAAATAATTAATGCCAATCCTTCACAAACTTTTCCAAGAAACAGAAAAGGGAACACTTCTCAATTCACTCCATGAAGCCAGTATTACCAAGATAACAACCAGACAAAAGACAAAACAGGGAAAGAAAAATGTATACCAATATCCCTTATAAATATAGATCCAAAAATCCTCAAAAACTACTAGTAATGTGAATCTAGCAATATATAAAGTGGCTAATACCTCATGACCAAGTAGGATTTATCCCAGGAATGTAAGACTCAACATACAAAAATCAATCAGTGTGATACACCATATTAATAGAATAAAGGATAAAACCATATGGTCATCTCAATAGTTGCAGGAAAAGCTTTTGACAAAATCCAACACTCTTTCATGGGAAAAACACTCAACAAATTAGGAATATAAAGAACCTCCCTCAACCTGATAAAGGACACCTAAAACAAAAGCAAAAACAAAAAACCAACCATACCTAACATGATCGATAATGAAACACTACAAGATTTGGAACAAGATAAGGATGTCTCTCATCATTTCTATTCAACATTGTTCTTGAGGGTCTAGCCAGGGCATTTAAGCAAGAAAAATAAATAAAAAGCATCCAGATTGGGAAAGAAGGAGTAAACCTATTTCTACAGAAGACATGATCATACTTACAGGAAATCTTAAGAAATTCACAAAATAACTATCAGAACTAATCAATGAGTTCATCAAGGTTGTAGAATATGAGCTCAGTATAAAAATTCAATTATATTTCTATACACTAGCAATGCACAATCTGAAAATTAAATTAAACATTCCACTTACAATGGCATCACAGAAAACAAAATATGTAGGAATAAATGTATTAAAAGAAGCACAAGACTTTAAACACTGCAAACTTCAAAATATCATTGCAAAAAATGAAAAAAGACTTAAATAAATGGAAGATATCCCAAGACTTAATACTGTTAAGATGACAATACTTCTGGGGAGCCTGGGTGGCTCAGTTGGAGCATCCAACTCTTGATTTCAGCTCAGGTCATGACCTCATTGTTCGTGAGATCAAACCCTGAGGGGGCTCTTCACTGACAGCATGGAGCCTGCTTGAGATTCTCTCTCTCTCTCTCTCTCTCTCTCTCTCTCCTCCCTCCCTTCCTCTCTCTCTCTCCCCCTTCCTCCCTCCCTTTGCCCCTCTTTCCTGCTCTTAGTCTCTCTCTCTCTCAAATAAAAAATAAAACAAAATTTTAAAAAATGACAATTCTTCTTAAACTGATGTACAGACTCAACATGATCCATACCCAAATCCCAGCTTCACTTTTTTTTCCAGAAAGTGACAAGCTTATTTTAAAATTTATATGGATACTCTGGGGCACCTGGGTGGCTTTGTCAGTTAAGCGCCTGACTTCAGCTCAGGTCATGATCTCATGGCTTGTGGGTTCAAGCCCCACATTGGGCTCTGTGCTGACAGCTCAGAGCCTGGAGCCTGGTTCAGATTCTGTGTCTCCCTCTCTCTCTCTGCCCTTCCTCTGCTCATGCTCTGTCTCTCTCTCAAAAATAAATAAACAACAACAAAAAAATAATAAAAGAAAAAAAGAAAAAAACCAAAATAAATAAATAAATAAATAAACATTTAGAAAATATTTAAATAAAATAAATAAAATAAAATTTATATGGATAATCAAAGCTGGAGGACTCACACTTTCTGATTTCAAAATTTACAAAGCTAAAGGAAGATGGTGTGGTACTGACATGAAGATAAACATATAGATTGATGGAATAAAATGAGACTCCAGAAATAAACCTTTACCTTTAGGGTCAATTGATTTTTGACAACTATGCCAAGACAATTTAACAGCAAAGAGTAGTCTTTTCAATAAATGGTGCCAAGACAATTGGATATGCACATGCAAAAGAATGAAGTTAGATTCCTACCTCAGGGCATTTATAAAAGATTCAAAATAGATCAAAGACATAAATGTAAGAGTTAAACTATAACACTTTTAGAAGAAAACAGGCATAAACCTTTATGACTACAGTAGGCAAAGCCTTCTTAGACATGACACCTAAATAGAAATGATTTAAAAAAATAAATTGGACATCATCAAAATTCAAAATTTCTGCACTTCAAAGGACAATGAAATATTAAGAAAATGAAAATACAACTCATAAAATGAGAGAAAACAGTTTCAAATAATGTATCTGACAAGGTACCTGTATCTAGAATATACAAAGAAGTCCTACAAATCAATAATAAAAAGATACATAATTCAAGTAAAAATATGAACAAAGGATTTGAGCATACATTTCTCCAAAGAAGATATACAAATGACCAAAGAGTACATGAAAAGATGTTCAACATCACTGATCATTAAGAAAGTGCAAAGTAAAACCACAGTGATATACACTTCACTCCCACTAGGATGGTTATAATAAAAGGATAGATAATAAGTGTTGGTGATGATGTCAAGAAATTGGAACTCTCATACACTGTTGGAGGGAATACAAATTGGTGCAGCTGCTTTGAAATTCAGCCTGGCATTTCCTCAAAAGGTTAAAAATAAAGTTAGCATATAATGCAGCAATTCTACTCTTATGATATTTACCTTGGAGAATTAAAAACATACGTTCACACAAAAAGCAGCTAACATCATACTTAGTGGTGAAATACTGAACACTATCCCTAAGACTGGAAACCAAGAAGAATATTTGCTTTCACCAACTATACACAACATGATCATGTATGTAAACAATCCTAAATAATCTACAAAAATACCACTGGAACTAACAAGGTTAGCAAAGTCACAGAATATAAGGTCAATATACAAAAATCAATTGCATTTCCATATACTAGGAACAATTTGAAATTGAATTTTAAATATTAAAGCCATCTGCAATAACATAAAAAAAAAGAAACAAAAATTAACAAAACATGTGCAAGACTTATAAAACTTCAAAATATTGGTAAGATAAAACAAAGACCTAGTATATTGAATGAGGTAACAGGTTTATGGATTGGAAAAATTAATATTAAGATAGTCTCCTGGGGCACCTGGGTGGCTCAGTCGATTAAGCATCCAACTCTTGATTTCAGCTCAGGTCATGATCTCATGGTTTGTGAGATCAAACCCCAAGTGGGGCTCTTCACCGACAGCATGGAGTCTGCTTGAAAGTTTCTCTCTCCCTCTCTCTCTCTCTGCCCCTTTCCCGCTCATGCTCACTCATGCTTTCTCTCTCTCTCTCTCTCTCTCTCTCTCTCTCTCTCTCTCTCTCTCTCAAAAAAATCCTCTCCCCAAAATGATCTAAGTCTCAATAAAAATCCTACCAGGTTTTTTGGAGAACTGACAAACTGATTCTAAAATTTACATGGAAATGCAAAAGCTTAGCCAAAAACAATCTGACAAGGAAAAACAGTTGAGAGTTTACAATATTTGGTTTGTAGACAATATAAAATACAGTAATTACTACAGTGTCCCATTGGCATAAAGGTAGACATATGGATCAATGGGACAGGATAGAGTCCAAAATAGATCCATACATATACAATCAATAGATTTAAAATTTTTTTAACGTTTATTTATTATATAGAGAGAGACAGAGAGAGAGAGACAGAGAGAGAGAGAGAGAGAGAGAGAGAATGAGCAGGGGAGGGGCAGAGAGAGGGGCAGACACAGAATCGAAGCAGGCTCCAGGCTCCAAGCTGTCAGCACAGAGCCAGACACGGGGCTCAAACTCACAAACTATGCGATCATGACCTGAGCCAAAGTTGGTCGCTCAACCAACTGAGCCACCCAGGTGCCCCTACAATCAATAGGTTTTAGATTTTTGACAAAGGTCCCAAAGTAATTCTATGGAGAAAAACAATATTTTCAATAAACAATGCAGAACAACTGGATATCTATATGAAAAAAAAAAAAAAAACCACCCCAAAACAAAACAAAATCAATTCCTTACCTCATAGAATTTAACAAGTTAAAGCAACGTGGATCATAGACCTGAAGTAAGAGCTACAACTACAAAACTTGTAGACAAAAACACAAGAGAAAATCTGTGAGATCCTGAGTTGGGTAAAATTTTTTTCTTAACATCTTTTTATTGTATCTCTCTTTTTAAAAAAATTATAGTTGACAGGTAAAAATATTTTTTAGCTAATACTCAAGATGTACAAACTACAAAAGAAAAAAGCTAATGAATTGGTCTTTATCAAAATGAAAAACCGTTCTTAGAAAACACCTGTTAAGAAACAAAAAGATGAGAAACATATTGGAAAAAAATTGTAAATGCATATGTGATAAAGGACTTTATATCCAGAAAAATAAAGTACTCTCACAGCTCAGTTATCATAGGACAATCTTATATTTTAATGGCCAAAATATTTGAACAGATATTTCACCAGTGAAGATATATGAATGGCAATATGTCCATGAAGAGATGTTCAACATCATTAGTTATCAAGGAAATGCATTTTAAAACCAAGATAAGACATTACGGCACATTTATTCTACCTATTAGAATGCTAAAGTTTAATGAGTAGAAAATAACAAATTCTGGTAAGGATGTTTAGCAACTAGAACTCACGATATTGCTGGTCAGAACACAAAATAGTATAGACATTTTGGAAAAACTAGACATTTCTTACAAAGGGAAACATTTACCTACCATATGATCCAGCAATCCCATTCCTAATTATTTACTCAAAAGCAATGTCAACATATGTCCACACAAAGATTTATATGTGAATATGCATAGCAACTTTATTCCTAATAGTAAAAATGGGAAACAGCCCAGATGTCCACCAGCATGTGTATATTTAAATAAATTGTATAGTATTTATACAATGTAATATTACACATTAAAAACAAAGTAACTACTGATACATAAAACTACATGGATGAATCTTCGAAAGTCATTAGGCTAAGTGAAGGAAGCTGGACACAAAGTGATATATTCTGTGTGGTTTCTTTTATATGGCATTCTAAAAAAAAATAAAAACTATAAAGATGGAACACAGATCTGTGGTTGCCTGGGGTTGGGGTTGGAAAGACATTGAGCATAAAGGGGCAGTGGAGGGAATTTGAGAAGTAATGGAACTATTAAAACCTATAGAACCATGTGTGACAATGAGTGCATTTTATTGTATGTAAACTCTTTACCAGATTGTGACAGGTACCTAAACTGTAACGCAGAGTATGACAAAGAAATTGAATTGTGTTATAAGTTATTCACTTAATCACACTGAAGGAAAAGACAGCCAACCTAAATAACCTCAGAAAACAGTATTTTGATTAGAAACCCAAGGCTAAAGTAAAAAGAACTGTACACAAATGCTGTACTATAGTTGGTAAATTTCTTTCTCAGGGGGGTGTGGGTTAGCAATTCTGAAACTAATTTATGTGTATACTAAGTTTGAACTAATACGTAAATATATTGTAAATAATGAGAGACATATTTCTCCCTGCCTGAGATAGAAATTACAAATAAGGGGAAGGGTGAAGGCAAGAATGAACCCTGTGGTGCTGAATTAGAGTTGGAGTTAGCAATAAAAACTCATGGGTATGTAAAAATATGTATAAAAACTGGGTCAGAAATGAATGTAGGTACATATGTATGCATGAGTTGGCATCCATACATAGCATTCTTAGCTCTGCCCACTGAGAGAGCCTAGACGTAATGACTCCCCAGTAGAAATAAGCCCTCCCATACCCAAACCTTGGTTTCTAACTACCATACCACTCCATTACAAAGCAATCAGGGTTCATTGAAGAATTGATTGACTCCCTGAAAGAAGCAGAATAGAACCTCTTAGGCAGCTCTAGGCTAGGGAGCCCATCAGCCAAGAGCAATCCTGAGACATGTGCATGTATTAGCTGTTGACAGACAACATGCTCAGCAGCTAATCAAGTGGACCTGGGCAGGGCACCAACAGCATCTGTTACAAGTATATTTGAGGGATGTGATCCTAGGAAACACTGGTATGGGAGTGGCATTAAACCCAGGCCAACTTGCTCAGGGCATCCCCACTCAGACAGTGTACCAACAGGTGGAATAGGGAAGACTACATGGGTATTTCCACACTGACATTACCAGAGTTGGTAGGAGAAGAAAATACGTCAGTGGTACCCAGAAGTTCAGCTTCTTCTTTTTAAAAATGTTTTATTTTTGAGAGAGAGAGAGAGAGAGAGAGAGAGAGAGAGAGAGAGAGAGAGAAACACAAGTGGGAGAGGGGCAGAGAAGGAGGGAGACAGAGGATCCAAAGCAGGCTCTGTGCTGAGAGCAGACAGCCAATGTGGGACTTGAACTCATGAACCGTGAGATCATGACCTGAGCTAAAGTTGGATGCCTAACCAACTGAGCCACCCAGGCGCCCCTAGAAGCTCAGTTTCTGAATCAGTTCACTCATATGCCCCAGTCAGATCTCAAATGCCTTTTCACAAGAAATATACTCAGTTTCTGGTAATTAACTGCTTTTATCTTGAGCAGCCTCATTTTCCCTACAGTGTGTCCCAACAGGCTAGCCCAGGTCTTCAGTGACTGTTCACTCCTATCAGTAGGAGTGTTCTAAATAGTAGGACTCTGATGACATTGGCTTCTATGGTCCCTCCCCTTCCAAGATGCTTCAATTTTTAGAAATACAGAGACTTTAAAATTCACCTTTCACGCTCCTCCCTTTCTTGTATTTCCTCCTGGAAATACAAAGAAAGTAAAGTTTTCAATAAATTCTAATAAGTGGCAGAACTTTCTGCCAGCTGCAGGACTCTTTCAAGTTTAATCTTGTTAAAGTCTACTGACTTTTCCCAAATCAGAAATGACCTTTTGACAGTCTATATTCATATCTACACAATAAGTTTGATTCAAAGTTTTGGCTATTCTCTCAAAAAAAATTACTTGGCTACAGTTATTGGTATTGAAAGTAGACGGTGATGAAATTACTTTGAGTAAGGATTCTCGGCAATTCTGTCCAAGCCCAAGATGTGGTGGTTATGAGTTTGTTCCACCATTCATCAATTAATTCACTTCATTTATTCATTTAACAAATATTTATTGCTAGCCTTTATGTGTGGGGCACTGTGTTAAGCCCTGGGGATGTACAGTCTCTGACCTCATGGAATCTACATTATGGTCCAGGTAAATAGAAAGTAAACAAAAAAGTAAAACATGGTACAATATATAGTAGTCAGTTCCATGAAGAAAAATAAAGCAAGGAAGGATGATAAGAATTGTGGGAGGAGTTTGAAATGTTTTTTAAGGGAAATCAGGAAAACATTCACTGGAACTGTGATATTCAAGTAAATACCTGAAGATGGTGATGAAGCAAGCCACATGGATATCTGGAGAATAAGCATTCCAAGCAGAGAAAACAATGCAAATCTGGGTGATGGAGCATGGGTATGCATTGTATTTATTCTCAACTGTATTATGTGAATAATTATAATAGTATACATTGTTAAATTAGATCTGGTTCCAAGCTTCCACTCAGCAAAGCTGATGGAAATCCAGTGTCAGTCAATATTAGCAGCCTTTTCCACTCCCTGGAGTAGTGTCCCCCTGCCTTGGAAAGACATCCACTCCATCATGGTCATTACTGGGATGGTCATGGTCTGCACTCTCCGAGGAGCAGCTACTTTCTGATCATCATGTCCATCTTCCTCATGACTAACTCATGTCCATCTTCCTCATGACTAACTTCCTCATGACTAACTATTCCCCAGCCTTAGGGATTAGCCACAGATATCCATGTGCCACCCCATTAGAGGTCCTGCCCCATCTAGGAAAGCTGAAAAGGAGCTGAAGTTCCCTGTTTCTTGGCCCTGCATCTCTAACATAACTAGCAATCCCTCCATCCCTTCAGCCTTCAGAAACCAAGCTGTCTCCTTTCTACTTTCCCTCCTCCCCTGAGTACCTCGACGGAGCTCCCTAACCTTTGTGAGCTACGTTTGTCAGTTATGTTGTTGTTGTTGTTGTTGTTGTTGTTGTTGTTGTTGTTGGCGGTGGAGGTGGTGGTGGTGGTGGTGGTGCAGGGGTGGTTAATTTATTTGCTTGTTTAGGTAAAACAAACGCTTATTAATTTCCCAGGAGGCAAGGAAAATGCAATCCACCAAGACACAAAACTTTAATTGCTTTCTTGAGGAAGGGTTGAGGGGAAAGTATTTTTATTCTTTCAACAGAAGAAGATAGAGTTAAGGCCTCAATCAGGTTAATCTACCGCATAAATATCTCTGGAATCTTGTTTTGGCTCCCCACCTCCAGGACAACCAATCACTATCTTATTTCAAGTTACCACTAGCTCTTGCCTAGATGACAGCAATAGGTTCCCACCTGACCTCTCTGTCTATAGTCTTTCCCCATCCAACTCTTCTCCATACTGAAACCAGAGTGACCTCTCTAAGGCAATAATCTGATGAGGTTTAAAATCTCCTTGCCAATTAAGAAACCAGCATGTGATCCAATTCAGGCCAACGAGATGTGAGAAAAAACTTGCCAACATTACTGGGAAAGCTATTCTCTCTCTTCTGTGAGATTCTCCGCCTGTCTCTGAATGTGGTTGTGTGCCATCTTGCTTCCAAAGGAAGGATGGCTAGAAGCTTGGAGAAGGCAAAGCCAGGAGAACTGTAGAGTAAAGGAAGCCAGAACCACTGAATTAAGTCAATCCTGAAGTCCGCCTTATCTCTAGACTTCTGGTTAGATTTTTTTCTTTTTTTAATGTGTATTTTAGATGATCAAAAATGTGGAACAGACATTGGTTGCACAATGACGTGAATACATTTAATACTGAACTGTGCACTTGAAATGATTAAAATGGTAACTTTTATGTTAAGTATATTTTACCACAATTTTTAAAAAGTTACAATGATAGAAATATGGAACAAATAGTATTAATGACTACTTGTGTATCTAGCATCCAACTTAAAAATTTCCCTATTAATTAGGCCAACTTGAGTTGGCTTTTTGGTGACGTGGACCCAGCAAATGCATGATAAGTAATGCAGAATTTGGTAGCAATAAGTAGGAATGTTTAAATGAACAAACAGATCATAAGCCTGATGGAATTGGCTGAACTGAAGAGATAGGGGTTGATCATGGGCCGGAAAGTCAGCAATCCTTTTTTAGGTGATTGTGATATACTTGGTTTATCTGCCTCTTGAAATTTAATGGGCAAAAAAAAAAAATAATAATTTAGGGGTCTCGTTCAAATAACTCCAGTTCAATAGGTCTAGGGTGGGGACCAAGAGTCTGCATTTCCTTTTTTTTTTAAGGTTACTTTAATGTTTATTTATTTTTGAGAGAGAGAGAGGCAGAGTGCAAGAGGGGAGGGGCAGAGAGGGAGAAACACAACCCAAAGCAGGCTCCAGACTCTGAGATGTCAGTACAGAGCCTGACACAAGGCTCAAACTCATGAACCCTGAGATCATAACCTGAGCCTAAGTCAGACACTCAACCGACTGAGCCACCCAGGTGCCCCAAGAGTCTGCATTTCTTTCTTTCTTTTTTCTAATGTTTATTTATTTTTGAGAGAAAGAGAGAGAGAGGCAGAGAGCAAGAGGGGGAGGGGCAGAGAGAGAGAGACAGAATCGGAAGCAGGCTCCAGGCTCTAAGCTGTCAGTACAGAGCCTGATGTGGGACTCAAACCCACAAACTGTGAGATCACAACCTGAGCTGAAGTTGCACGCTTAACCAACGGAGCCACCCAGGCACCCCTAGAGAGTCTGCATTTCTAACAAGCTCCCAGGTGATGCCAATGTTGGAACACACTTTGAATAACAAGGAATTAAACTCATGTACCCTGAAAGAGGGACCTTATATCATGCGGGCTGTTGCATCAGGAGGATAGTGGGCAAAATTCAGGGTATTGGAATGTGTTAGCAACTTATAACCCCGGGTAAGATTTTACAAGAGACATGCTTAGCCTCACACTGGCCTGTGTGCAAACAGAGAAAGAAGAAAATACATCTCTGTTAACACAGGTTCTCAGTCTGTGAACTACAATAAAGAAATGGCTGGAATTCTGATAATGCAATTATGTTTATCTTGGTCAACTTTTTAGAGTATCTCCATATTTATAGAAAATACAAGTGAATGGTGAATAAGTGAACTCACCATAAGAAAAAGCTGCTCGGACACATAATCAGCAAAGAAATTGAATCAGTAATTAAAAATCTCCCAAGAAACAAGAGTCCTGGGGCAGATGGCTTCCCAGGGGAATTCTACCAGCCACTTAAAGAAGAGTCAAGGGGCACCTGGGTGGCTCAGTCAGTTAAGTGTCCGACTCTTGATTTTGTCTCGGGTCATGATCTCACAGTTCATGAGATTGAGCCTCGCATCGGGCTCTGAACTGAAAGTGTGGAATCTCTCTCTCTCTGCCTCTCTCTCTCTGCCCCTTGCATGCTCTCTCTCTCTTGCTCTCTCAAAATAAATAAATAAACATTTTAAAAAACCAACAGAGTTCATACCTATTCTTCTCAAACTCTTCCCCAAAAAATAGAAATAGAAGGAAAACTTCCAAACTCATTCTACAAAGCCAGCATTACCTTGATTCCAAAAGCAGACAATTGTAGGACAATATCCCTGGTGAACACGGATGCAAAATTTCTCAAAAAGATATTAGCAAATCTAATCCAACAGAACAGTAAAAGAATTATTCACCATGATCAAGTGGGATGTATTTCTGGGCTGCAGGGCTAGTGTCCTCCCAACACACAAGAAGTTCTCAGTCAGCATAAATACAGTGTGCCCCTTCTGTCTGATATCTGTCTGATATCTGATAGATATCTGTCTGATATCTATTCCTCTACTTCCCTACTTAAGCCCACTTCCCTTCATACTTGCCTCACACCTCCCCTTGCTCAGGGCAGCCTCCTTCGCCCTCAACTATATTAGGCCCCTGCCATGTGCATTCAGATCATATGTACCCTTATTTCCTACTATTCATACAGCTGAAGTTGCACAATTAAAAGTGTGATTTTAAAAAAATTACTATCAACTCTAAGTTCCATGAAGGCAGAAATCATGTCTATCTTGAGTTCCAAAGCATTCCCAGAACTTAAGAGCCCAGCACATAGTAGGCACTTGCTCAATAAATGAACAATTATCTTTTTATATGTCTTTCTGCTCCACTAACCAGTGAGCTTTATAAGAGGAAGAACCCAAATTCAATTTATCTTTGTATCCTCAGATAACCCAAACAATTGCTCAATGCATAATTATTTGGCTTGTACTGAACTGAATTCAACTATCAGGAGGAGCAGTGCCCCAGGGACTTGGCTAGAGTTTAGGAGGAAGTTCCAGGGTTTGGACAGGAGAGGGTAACAGTGAGGCCATCTACTCAGAGGCCCAGGTATTTAGATGAAGGTGGGCCTTCTAAGGTCTGCAGCCAGAAGAGAAAAGAGAAAACACAGGTTGCTATCAGCACTGCAGATTGGTTTGAAGTGTAAGGCTAGGAAACCCTGCTAGGCTGCTTTCCAGGAGACAAGCATCACCACCTGCGCAGTAGTCGGCCCACAGGGACTTCTGAGAGATGGGAGCAGCTAGCCTGGGTTGCTGGGTTCGAGAGCAGAAATCCCGTCTGGGCCAGCTGCTATCCCCTAGGCTGTGAACATCCACATCCCCTCAAAAGGAAAACCGAGAGCTGGCCCCTTGGGGAACAGGGTGGTCTCCATGGTCCTCATTACTTCTGTCTTTCTCATCAGACACCAAGTAGGCCACAGGGGGGTTCTACAGTCACCAAGGCAAACAGGAAGTCCAGCAGCAGAAGCCAAAATTTTTTTTTTCCATTTCCCTCTTTCACATCTGTGACATGCAACCCAGCAATGAGAACGTAGGATTTAAGCAGTTTCCTTTCTTAGTTTCAGCTTTGGACCCTCCTTGGGACTATAACTTGAGAGCCAGAAGAGACTATGAGAACATGGAACCTGATGATTCAAGAACAAGGGCACGCTGCAGTAGCTGCTCCCCCCCATGACTAAGAACTCTTCTTGATAACTAGGTATGACATGTGAATCATGCTTTATGTGTCTGCACACACAATCTCAGGTTACGACATATGCTGGTGCTACTGCTCCCTTTTGCCAGAGGAGGAAGCCAAGGTTCAGAGATCAAGTGACCAAGTGGCAGCTACTGAGCAGGGTTGTTAGGATCCAGTGAGATCTGCTGGCCCCACTCCAAGTTCCCTCTCTGCCCAAGCTAGCTGGACACCTCTCCAGGGGAGCAGGAATAGCCCAACGAACCAGAACACAGGCTAAATGCGCCTCATACTGGGGTGTCTGCTTTAGCTAAATAGTAAGTAAATTTAAATTTTTTTAACGTTTATTTATTGTTGAGAGACAGAGAGAGACAGAGCATGAGCAGGGGAGGAGCAGAGAGAGGGAGACACCGAATCTGAAGCAGGCTGCAGGCTCTGAGCTGTCTGCACAGAGCCCGACGTGGGGCTTGAACTCACAAACTGTGAGATCATGACCTGAGCCGAAGTCGGACACTTAACCAACCGAGCCACCCAGGTGCCCCAATGGTAAGTAAATTTAAAATGTTTATATAAAAACAAACACAGATCACTTCTGCGGGACATGAAAGCAAATCTTTTTAAAGTTAAAATGTGAGATATCAAACTTTTAGTTGATAATAAGGTAACAATGTTGGTTCATTAATTGAGATAAATGTACTGCAGTGACATAAGATGTTAATCACAGTGGAAACTGCATATAGGTATAGGGAACTCTGTACTACCTCTGCAATAATATTGGAAATCCAAAAGTGTTCTGAAGTAAAAGTTCTATTAAAAAGTATGAGATATTAAAGAAATTGTAGAATCTCAGGTTCTTCCAGGGACACACGCTCATAGTACTCTTTTGTTAGAGGTACACAGAGGCAATGTTTCAAAAGCTTGCCCATGCCCTATTGTTTGCAGAGTAGAAGGACATTATACAGAATTCTTATTTCTTAAGGGAAGAACAAGAAGGCAGAATAGTAAATATTCTTTCACTGCCCTCCCTGGGCCTCTGTCCCTTCTTAGCACCCCAAGAAGAATAAGAGGCAAATAACCACTTAGCCCTCCCCAGGTTCCCACCAGAGTGGAAGGGATTCTATTATAGAGTTAGCTGAAGCACCTCACCATATTCTAGCCTCCACAACAATCTTCCAGAGCATGTTATTCTTGCACACCCCCAAATCTGGATGGAGCGCCATCAAGAAGTAGTGAGAACTCATCCACTTATAGTAAGTCTGGGAAGCACACATCTTGGCACCCAGCGTGCACCACCCACCAGTGGTGGGCTAGTCATCAGGGGAGCAGGGTGCCTTCTCAGGGATGTCCATTCAGTACTCCAGCCTCCGTCCAGCACAGAGACCTAAGCAACTTTACAAGACTGGGGTCACATGGGTCCTGCTGCTTCTGAAAGATTCTTCAGCCATCTGGGAAATAGACATTGAAGTTCTACCTTAAGTTTGAGAAGGGTATTTAAGCTACTCTTTTCTCCCAACTATAAAAGGACCAAGACTCAGATGTTCCTTATGATCACTTGGCCCTATTTTTGTGCAGCTTAGGATGGGCAGTGGGGCTGTAAGTTGGGGAAAGTAAAGGAGAAAAGAGAAAAATCCAGAAATTATTTCCTCTAGCTACACCTTAAATAGTCACAGAATTTTAATCAGTCTAGGAAATGGTTTCTAGAAACAGCTTTAGAACTGACAGTCAAGAACTTGGACTTCAATGACTAAGTTAAGTCAAGTGATTTTTACACCACTGTCGTCATCTTTATAATAAAAAAAAAATATATTATTGATTACCTAATATAACTTAGAGCTCTTAAGATATTGAGAATCTGATTTTGGCAACAGAAAAGATGCATAAAGAGATAATAAATAGGAAAAGCAAAAGGGAGAGAAAATAAACCAATGGACAGTGCTCTCTGGAGCTTGGCAGATAGGGAAGGCTTCATAAAGAAGATAGGGCTTGAGCTGAACACTGGACTTGGAAAAGAAGGGAGAGAACAAGCCAGGTATGGAGGATGGCAGAAGGAAAGGCACAGGAGCAGGATGTGCTTAGCATGTTGGAAAAAAGGAGCAGGTGAATTTGACTGGAATGGAGAGTTTGGGTAGAGGGGTGATGTGTGATGGGCTTGGAGACATAGGAAGGGATTTATGGAGGACAATTGTACAGGAGTTGGTGACTGAGATGTGAGACAGAAGGAAGAAAAAGAGAAAGAAAAGAAGGAGGAGGAAAAGAAAAAGGAGAAGTAGGGGAAGAAGGAAGAGGGGGGAGGAAGAGAAAGAGGAGGAGAAAAGGGAGAGGAAGGAGGAGGAGGAATAGAAGGAGAAAAGTAGAAGTAGTAAGAGCATCCAGGGGGACTCCCTGGTTTCCAACTTGAGTGACTGAGAGAATGATCACATCCCTGCAGAATTTTTCTTCCTCTTTCTCAACAAGATTCCTCTCATCTTTTATTTCAGTTGTCCCCCAGAACTAAAGAAAACCCCATCTCAGCTGGTCCTGAAAGTGAATAACATAGGATTCTGGCCCCCTATTTGTGTAAAGAGGGTAGGTGAGGGTATGTGACTTGCACAGGATTGTACAAGGGGGCAGGGGCAGACTGGTACTGGGACCTACTGGATCTGATGACAGAATCCTAAACATCAGAGCCTAGGGGAAGCATCACACTTATTTAGTGGATCCACTTCTCTTTTCAGATAAGGAAACTGAGACCTGCAAATAAAGAGTGACTTCCCCAAGGTCACACAGCCAGTGTGAAGCAAGCTACGACTAGGACCTGACTTTCTGAGTCTTACTCCAGCACTCCTTGCTCTTCCACTTATTGCTTAATGTTTCATCTATGTGTTCGCATGTGCACACGCAGCCTTGCTTGAGCAACGGGAATTTTATTGGAATGATATTTTCTTGTGTATTTACCCCCAAGGTATACCTCATTAGACTCCTCACATAGTAACAATAATAATTTAAGGTTGCTTTTGTTGAAAATTCTGAGTTTATTCATGACATATATGATAGTTAGCTTATCTCCCCATCTCTACCTCAACTGTTTCTGGATTTATTTTGGGCCAACTTGTCTTGGCTGAACTCTGAGGTCTGTGCTTCTTCCAGTCCTATCCCTACATTACCCTCCCAAGGCACAGAACTGATCTGATGCCTTTTTCAGTTGAAATAAACTTACAAAAATTTATAATATGTAAGCTAAGAAGAGAAAGAATTGAGAGTAAGAAACAAAACAAAACAGGACACACATAAGGCCAGGTGCTCAATGAATATCCAAGAGGGCAGAGAATAAGAGGAAGGAAGGACAGGACATTGGGGGAAAAGGGAGAATGGTCTTGACCAAAAAAAGGATTTTCACTGAATGAAGAGAAGGAAGGGGTAACATTCTACCCACTCCACCAAGGTTCCTGAGGAGGCCTTAACAAGACCCAGCACTTTAGTTCCCAGCATACTGTGGCTAATTGGAAAAACTCATTGATATGAAGTTTGTCACTCAGAATCCTTATGTTATGCCAATCTCAGAAACCACCAAACATTTGGCGAATCTTCCCACTACAAAATACTTTGAAAAGACAATGGAGCCCCTTCCTGTCTGTTGAGGGAGGCACACAAATTATCCCAGACATTTTTATCTTCTGCAAATCCCTCCTTGCTCTGATGGGTTCCGCC
This sequence comes from Panthera uncia, assembly GCF_023721935.1. Classification (NCBI taxonomy): domain Eukaryota; kingdom Metazoa; phylum Chordata; class Mammalia; order Carnivora; family Felidae; genus Panthera; species Panthera uncia. The sequence continues at coordinate 31,327,308 of NC_064814.1, forward strand.
TGGCAATGTGCCATGCCTCTCAAGGGCCTGTGCTGCCCAGAGACCAGATTCAGAGAAGCTTAATCATCTCTACCCCACTCCAGAGGCCAGGATGGCTCAAGCCAGAGCACCTTCCTTAAGGTTCCTTCCTTCCCTGGGGTAGAACAAATGGACAATGCCCAGACAGGGTAAACATTGGTATATGGAGCCATGCTGGGGACAAGAAGTCTGTTTGTTTGGTGTTCTGGGAAACAAGAAGGGGAAATGCATTTTAACCAGGAAAGAAAAAAATAAACTACCCAGCTCTGAATGGCAGCCAAGCCACTGGGAGATCACTGCAAACAGACATCTGAGGAAGGGACTGGCAATGCTTCCAAGGAAGATGGCACCTGAAATGGTGGAGATGGTGGGGAGGCCATGAGACAGGGTGAGAGCTACAATCACCTCATAGAAACAGTGGCCACTTTGGCACTGACCATGAGTGTCCCTTTGATCAGCCAAAGGTTTTGTGTGTAGCATTCAGAATTCTAATTTTGGAAGGCAATAGAAAAAAGCAACCATGTCTGAGGTCGAATGGACTTTATATTCATTGAGTACTCCCAGCTGCTGATGCTCTATTACTAAAATATCTTGAAATCTCTGTGCTCTTATATGAGAATCTATTGGCCTTTTTAGCCTTCTACTGGACTTTCTGTCTTCCTGTCTCCATTTCTCAGGCCAGTTTGCCATTCCCTAATTGGAAGACAAATAACTGTGCTAAACAGATTTAACTATCCTGAGATAAGTCCATGATAACATGTCATTGCATGTCAACAAAGTTCTGAAAACACAAATTAGCCACAGGACAGTTATATGTCCGCTGTGACTGCCTCCAGGTATACTTCACGCTAAGAACAAAGCAAGGGCCACACTGGTCTGGAGCAGACACTGCCCCATCCTTGCCCATTACAAAAAGGTCAGACCTAGGACATATCACATCTTATTATAACATGATCAAGACCCAAGAACAGTCAGACCTGCCTTTTGCTGTTACCCTGACTCCAGCAGTTCACTATATATTGCACATGGGAAAGTGGTGTTATCTCATAGATCTTCTAGAAGGAAATTCCATCTTGAAATCAATTGAAACCAACTAGGTCAGATTCATCTAATGATGTAGCTCTGTTAACCCATAAAGCATGAAACCCAGAGGTGAGAGCCTGGAGAAGCATGTTCCAAAGTTCAAGGAATGGTCACACAAAGAAAAACAATGCTTGGCTGAGGAACAGAAATGTCTTTCAAAGAAAACAAGAGCCTAAAGTCCCTCACTCCCCTTTCCTGGACGGCTGCCTTTTTCTGGGATGCCCAGCTCATTTGCCTGGGCAAATCACAAGAGAAGCAGCTTTTAACTACCTTCCATAAGCTGAAGAAAAGGGATATCACTTTTTGGAAGGTAAACCCAGGGATTTGGTACATGGTTGTTGAATTTCTGACAGTCTCTCAGAGTATTTTCAACCCAAGGCATTTCATGAAGAGCATATGGGTTTTTTTTTTTATTTTTAAAAGTGTTTATTTTTGAGAGAGAGAGAGAGAGAAAGTGGGGGAGGGTCAGGGGGGCGTGGAGGATCTGAAGCAGACTCTGTGCTGATAGCAGAGAGCCCAATGCAAGGCTCAAACTCACAAACTGTGAGATTGTGACCTGAGCCGAAGTCAAACGCTTAACCGACTGAACCACTTGGGCACCCAAGAACTTATGTTTTTATCTGTCTGTCTGTAAAATACATTTCAATGAAATTTCATTTCCCTGAAATTTCAGGAAACTTCCTGTTTCCTTCCTTTGTGGAGTTAACTTGAAATTTCAAAGTCATTGAGGTAAGGGTGGTATATTACATATAAGTTCCCAGATATTGGTGTTTTTTAATGGCCATCCTATAGAAGGCATGAAGTTACAGACTCCTAGTAATCATTTAAACTATCAATTTTCTAACTAGAGAATGTGATATACCAAAAGGTGAAATGACTTTCCCAGAGCCATATAAATGACAGAAATGGGGACTTAACCTACCACCCTGACAAGTTCAGGGTTCTTGTGACCTCTCTGGTGGCCAAAAGAAGGGGCAGTATTCACAGAAAAAAAAAAAGTCAGTTTTTTTTTATTGCTTTAAATCCAGGACAAATCTATCTCCTTCTACAAAGAATCAGGTGAAAGGTAAGGGAGGGATCAAAAGGCAGTGAATAAATGAGTGGAGAAGAGGGCCATTCAATTGTTCCCAATTTAAGAGTTTTTCAGATGCCATAAAGGGCTTAAGAGGGACAAGCGTGCTCAGAATTTGGAGTTTTGCCTTCCACAACTACAGCAGGACCATGTATTTAACCTTGAAAATGGGAAGAAGAGGTTCTGTTTCCACCCAATCAGTGATATTGCATCAACCAATCCCTGCAGTTTCCTCATGCATCTGCCTGGAGTCACAGGGTGTTTCCTGCTGAACCTCCAAGCCACCTCAGTCCCTCAAAATCTCCCTTCTTGGCCTTTCCCAGAAATAAATTCTTGGTGGAAGCTATAAAACACCAGTTCTTCCTAGCAGAATAACTCCACTGGCTGCCACCAGAGGCCCAGGCACTTGGCAGGTAAGACTCATTAATTTTAATCTTTCATGATTTCTGCAAAGTTGATGATGAAATTTCCTAAAGGCTTCTCAGAAAGCTTGGTACTGCATTTGGACTTGTCTTCAGTGGGCATTTTCTGGTGCCAGATTTGGCTGCCACAATGGCAGATCATTCCTGTTTGGTGTAAGGAGAATGTAATTAAATCCATGTGGGGCAAGGCAGATTTTCCAAGTCTGAAAACAGTCACAGAATCATAAACTCTTAGGGCTGGAAGGTACCATAAGACCTCTCATCCACCATTTTTAGGAACTGAGGCCCAAGAGATAACACACAGAGTTGGGGATAAATAATAACAGAATGATGCTCCAAGTGGTGTTCTTAAGATTGCTATCATGTAACCTCTAAACTAGAGTGAAAATTTACAGTGTTTTAAGAGTTTCCTAAGATAGGGCTCTCAGATCTTTATCTTGTTTCCAGCATCTTATGCCTGGTATTTATAGCATATCTGAACATCTAGTTAGCCCTGAATGCCTAGTCCCATATGTCTTCAATGCTCTTGTGGACACCTGAATCTCAATCAGATATATGAATTGCAGATATATGAATATGAGATGGCCTTCATTTTGGAAGAATGGAGTGGTTGAATCATATTGTGTTTTATGTGATTGGGTGTCCCAAACCCTGTGGCTGAAGTAGGGGATTGTTTCTTCTAAGAAGATCTTGATAGGGGCATCTGGCTGGCTCAGTTGGTAGAGTGTGCAACTCTTGATCTCAGGGTTGAGTTCAAGCCCCACATAGGTCATGAAGCCTAGTATAAAAAAATTTTTTTAACTAAAAAAATAAGAGATCTTGATAAGAACTTTCTCCTCTTGACCATTTTCCTCTTGATCCTGGAATTACTCAAAAGATCAAATAGAACCTTTTCGGGGGTGACGGCGTGTTTGTTAGTTTTCCTATGGCTCATTCTACCACCCTCAACAGAGCTCTTGCCACTCATGGAAAAGAATCCCACTGATTCCTTCCCTTCTCAGGCTTTCCTGAAGCCCCTCTTGGTGACTTCTCAGCAAGTTTGAGAGCCAGACTCTGGAAGGCCTTGGTGCTCAGAGTGTGGACTGCAGACCAGCAGAAGCAGGAGCATCTCCTGGGAGCCTGTTGGAAATATAGGCTCTCAGGCCCTTCTGTTTCCTTCTGAGTTAGAATTTGCATTCAATCAGGTCCCCAGGTGATTAGTAGGCACATTAAGGTGTGGGCTAAGGGACTGTCACCATCATGACTCTCTGTACCTTCCAGATGCTGAACTTCTCTGCCCTTGGAGTTTCATTTATTCAGCATGAACCCAACACCTATTATGTACCAACACTAGGCTTGGCATGGGAAAAAACAAAAATAAGATATAGCCCTTGAGGAGCTCATGGTCTGATAGGGGAAACAGACATGAAAACAGTGATATGTGATATGAGTGGAGTCCAACGGGAGGACAGAAAAATGAATGACCTAACTTTGCGTGGAGAAATCTGCTACACTTCACAGAGAAAGCAAAATTTGGCCTGGCTGTTGAAGAATGAATAGTTCATCAGGCAGAGAGAGCACTGCATAAGAGGATGTGAATAGAGGCAAGGAATTGTGGACCAGCCCTGCCATTAGAGGGGCAGAGGCTATGACTCTGTCTCAGGATATTGCTTCATGTCCCAGAGAAGGCCCCAGGCTTTGCTGCAAACCAAAGGGCTTGGGAAATAATTTCTGCACTGAGCATGATGATAAGAATGTGGATAAATATCCAAACATCACAGAAGCCTCTTGGTGACCTCTTACACCTGAAGCCCTATGTCTTCCACCCTCCACCCTGCTTGGCTCTGGCTGCAGACAGTGTCCCTTCAGGATCTTTTAGCATACCTTTTTTTCCAGCACAGTGGCATAACCTTTCATTTGCCTGGCTCTGCTTTCTGTCCCACATCCTTCCTTCACACACACCAGGGAAGTTGGCCAAGACATGGAAAATAATTTGGCTTTGGCCTTGAGGTCTCTCCCTGCCTTCCAAGTGAGAGGAGTATGAGGGGGAAGGGGGTCCAAGGAAGGGAGAAGAGAAATGAGCATGGAAGTTGATTTTCCTGTTTAGATTTCTCAACTGTCATGTCTTCAACTACGATATTTCTCTTCCTCTATCTCAGATGATGTCTTTTTTCATAGACTAACCTTTTACTTTTGTTTTTAATTTATTACAAAATACATTAGTCATTGAAAGAGCAGTATAATGAATACTTGTGTGCCCATCAGCCCTCTTTAAAAATCAATGATATGGTTGTTGCTAGGGGAAGAAGGAAAAGGGAGTTGGTCTTTAGTGGGTATAGATTTTTAGTTTTGCAAGATGAAATAGTTCTAGAGATCTGCTGTACAACAATATGAATATACTTGTCACTACTATGTACTGTATGGTTAAAAATGGTTTAAAACAGGGGTGCGTGGGTGGCTCAGTTGGTTAAGTGTCCTACTCTTTTTTTTAATGTATTTTGTAATGAATAAATAAATAATAAATAAATAAATCCTATTTATTTTTGAGGAAGAGAGAGAGACAAAGCGTGTGCAAAGGAGGAGCAGAGAGAGAGAGAGACACAGAATCTGAAGCTGTCAGCACAGAGCCTGATGTGGGGCTCAAACTTCTGAGCCAGAAGATTATGACCTGAGCAGATGTTAGCCAACTGAGCCACCCATAATTGTCCTATTCTTAATTTTGGCTCAGGTCATGATCTCATGTTTCTTGAGTTCAAGCCCCCAAGTTGGGGCTGTCAGTGCAGAGCCTGCTTGGGATTCTCTCTCTCCCTCTCTTTCTGCCCCTCCCCCGCTCTCTCTGCCCCTCCCCTGCTCTCCCTGTCCCTCCCCTGTTCTCTCTGTCTCTCAAAATAAATAGATAAAAACTTTTAAAAAATGGTTAAGATAATAAATATTATACTACATGTTTTTACCAGAATTAAACACACACACACACATATATATATATATATATATATATACATATATATGTATATATATGTATATATATATATATATATCAGTGATACATTTTACTCCAAACCCATCATGCACTTTATATGCCTGAAAGGGCAGATTTCTGGCTGGCTCAATGTTCTCCTCGAATTACAAAGAGGAAGACTATGGTTCTACTCGGGATCATAGAAGTGTAAAAACAAGATCCCATCGAGGGTTAAGCCATTTGAGAACTCCTCTTGGAAATAAATGGAAGTGCCCAGGAGAATCTTGGCCAGAGAGGTACTTATTCATACCTTGCCTTTTTTTCTAGAGTTAGCTTACAAAAAGTACACTCAACAAGATAAAAATTGTCAGAGGAATCATAAAAGGACAGAGGGAAAGACTGGGGAAGTGTGGCGGAGACCAAAATTACCTGGTCCAGATATAGTCCTCTTCTGGACTGGCCGAATTCAAGGGGAGAGTATCTAAGAGGGTGTCCATAAGACCACCTAGGTGGCCTCTCAGGCAAAGCTCCAGAACCACAATTTCTCTTAGGAAGCTTCAAGTAGATATGGAGGGAGCAGCCAATCTGAGATGTTCTCCCTGGTGTGTTTCTGGAATCCAACCAGTGAATGCACACTGAGGGAAGAACCCATGCCCACCTGTGAAATCTGAGGGACCTGTCGAGAACATGATAGAAACAAATGATCATTCCATCTCATGCCGTGGGTGCTTCCTGGGGCTGGAGCCAGAATCTCCTCAAAACATATTTTGGTTCAGGGGGCGCCTGGGTGGCTCAGTCGGTTGAGCGTCCGACTTCGGCTCAGGTCATGATCTCGCAGTCTGTGAGTTCGAGCCCCACGTCAGGCTCTGTACTGACAGCTCAGAGCCTGGAGCCTGTTTCGGATTCTGTGTCTCCCTCTGTCTCTGACCCTCCCCCGTTCATACTCTGTCAATCCCTGTCTCAAAAATAAATAAACATTAAAAAAAATTTTTTTTAAAACCCATATTTTGGTTCAGGGGCACCTGGATGGCTCAGTCAATTAAGCATCCAATTCTTGATTTCAGCTCAGATCATGATCTCACAGTTGGTGAGTTCGAGCCCCACATCAGGCTCTGCGCTGACCGTGCAAAGTCGGCTTGGGATTCTGTCTCCCTGTCTCTCTCTGCTGCTCCCCTGCTCCTATGTTCACTCTCTCTCTCAAAATAAATAAATAAACGTTTTTTTTTTAATTTTGGTTCTATACCACCAAATCTCATGAACACTCTACCCCCCAAAGCCCCTCATCAGCCAACAAAGCTGCAGGTATTTTTGTCTGATGATTTACATTCAGGGTTAAAGCTCACAATGAAGGGGTTAATCTAAGATCTGGAATCTCTCCAGGCAGCCTGGGGCACAGCTGTGGGCCCAGGGGAGCCCTGAGCTTTGTCACAACTTTCATTCATGTGCTCCCATCAAATTGGCTCTTTGAGGAAGGGTAGAAGCCCTTGCTGGTTTCTGAAGGGAGGAGCTGAGTGCGTGCTTCTCAGGCATGCTCCCCAAATGCAATACATCCCCAGGGGAAGGAAGGAGGGGAACTCCAAAGACCTGTTCCAGGTGTGGTAACAGCATTTCTCACACTTGTGACAAGACAGGTACAGGATCTCAGGTCACAGGCTATCAGGGCAGAATCAGACATCCTGTATCACTTGGCCCTCACTTGCCAGGACAGGGGCCCAGAGACGTTAAGTAACCTGCCCAATGTCACAGAGCTAGTTGTAGCAAATGCAGAACTTTAACTCCAGATCTCCTGACCCTGAAGCCTGAGTTCTTTCCCTTCCAGCCCTGCTTCTTTCCATGTCTCCCAATAGCAGGCATGGGTCTGCACAGATGATTGATGCTAACTTAAGTTATTGTAGCTTCCCCACCTCTACTCCAATATTAGGGCATCTGCTGTTCCCTGGGCTTTTTATGCTTTACCATCCCTTTCTGTGACTCCGTCCCTCCCATGGGGGCTCTACAAGGCTCATATCTGATCCTGGGTCTCGTTTCAGCAATGCAAGCCCTCCATCTCTCAGTCCTCTTAGCTTTCCTGACCTTGCTTCAGGCGGCAGCATTGGCCACAAATGGTAAGTGTCTCCATATTGAATTCGTGGGGCTGCTGTGACAAAGGATCACAACTGGGTGGCTGAAGACAACAGAAATGTATTCTACAGTTCAGGAGGCTAGAAGTCCAAGGTCAAGGTGTCAGCAGGGTCCTAAAGTCTCTAGAAGGGAATCCTTCCTTGCCTCTTCCTAGCTTCTGGTGGCTCCAGCAATTCTTGGTACTCCTTGGCTTATAGCTACATCAGTTTAATCTCTGCCTCTCTTCACATACTTCTCTGTGTGTATCCTGTGTGTTCTTTTGCTATAAGACCACCAGTCATTGGATCTAGAGCCCACCCTAATCCTATACCTTTATGACCTTATCTGAATTAATTACATCTGCAAAGATCCTATTTCCAAATAGGGTCACATTCTGAGACATGTATTTTGGGGGGACACCATTTAACTCACCACACCCCACCTCCCATGCTCCAGACCCCAATACAAGTGAGAACAAGAATTCCTAACGCTCCTTCTCTACCTCAGGGCCCTGGTGATCAGCTAAGTCCTTTGATGGACACTTACGTGTCTACCTCACCAAAACCCAGAAAAATCCCCACAGCCCAGTAGCCCAAGCCAACCTGGATGGTCACACACCTTAATCCCATCCCTGGGTATTCTAGTGGACCTCTGAAGAGCAATTCCGACATCTTATCAAGGATCAGAGAGCATTCTTCCCATTCTATTCTTTTTCTCCTTGAGGATTCTTGTGAATGTTTCCTAATCTCAATCTTCTGCCTGCTTGGATTTGAGGGGTGAGGGTAATGGCTGAGAAAGAGGGAGACAGAAGCAGAGGGTATCTCAAAGGAATGGTGTCAGATACTCTGCTCCTTGTCCCTCCTCCTCCAAGCACGGGCCACCACGACTGCTGCCATCTCTGATGCTGTGAATCAGGTCAAGATCCAAGTCAACAAGGCCTTCCTGGATTCCAGGACCAGGTACGTGAGACACAGACACAGCGTACTCCCCTTGCTAGGCTTCCAGTTAATGACGAGCACATCTAGGCCAGCCCTGACAAGCCAGTGAGAAAGCAATCATCCAGACTGTGCTACCACCACCCCCCAACTCTGAGTGTGTGACAAATAGGAGTCTTAAAATCCTTAGCCTGTAAATTACCTTTAAGAGGATGTTTAATCTAATCCTGGAAGCACTTTCTTCCACATGGCCGGATGTTTCCTTGGGTCATGCATTACAGAGTCTCAGAAAGCCTGTTGGTAGAATTTCTCCATTCATTCAACTAATATTGACTGACATAAGCCCGGTTCCCTAGAAGCAGAACCTGAGACATGGATTCACGGGCAGGTGACTAATTAAGAATTACTCTTGGGAGAGCTGTAAATGAAGTGAGAGGGCAAAGCTGGAAAGGTCAAAGAAGGAAGTTAAGCAAGGATTGGCTCAGTAATCACACAAGGGTACAGGTGTGAGCCGTCAGCAACTACACCCAAAGCAGCTAGGGGGCGCAGCACCCCAATGCCATAAAATGATCCAAGGGCACTTGGAGATCCCACAGCCCACCAGCAGAGTCAGCCACCCTCGAACCACATGTTAGGGGCTGGGATCTTTGAAATAAGCAATGAAGACTGGGTCCCAGCTCTCAGGATGCCCATCAAGCTAGAGGCAGGCATACAGACAAGAATAACCACTGTGTTGAGCAGAAAACAACCTTATTCCTTCCTCTTGCTGTCTCTTTGCACTAGAATTGGGGCTTCCTTCCTCCTTGGCCCTTGAATGACTTTTAAGCAGTTCCATACTGTTTTTTTTACTTTTAGAAGACAAGAGGTACTCCAGCCACTTGTAGTCCCAAGAACAGTATCCTTTCAGGAATTTAAATGTCAGCGTAAGAAGACAAAGCCTAGAGCTTCCTACATCCCTGGGCTCAGAGCTGCTTTATTAGGTTTATAATGAGAAATGGAACACAGTCTGCTAGTTCCTCCTTCCTGGGCTCTTCCCAATCCCCCAACACAGGTTTCTGACTCCTCAGGGTTAAGCTGGGGGTGGGGGGGCGGTGGAGGAGAGATAGCAAAGGGCAAGGTCTAAGTCACCTCACAACTTAGTGCCCTGAAGGGGTCAGAAGGTCTTCCCCACCTTGGGCACTTGTTGGCTGTCTCAGAGATTCTGCTGCCAGCTCCCTGACCCAGAGAAGTTTCTGGCCAGTAGCTGACAGCTCCAACCTTCAGTACAGAAGCATCTGGCTCACTTTCTCACCTCCCCACACCCTCTTGAGCCAGGTGCCTTTTAAGCAGGCTCCAGAAGACTACAAGCTTCACCCTGCTGCTGGAGGATATACAGATCCCATGCAGTGTGGCCCTGTCTGGCTTACTCTATTAAGTGCGTGGTGCCAGCCTCCACTCCTGTAGGCTCTTTGGGCAGGTATCAGCCACTGGCCATGACTCTAGCCCACCTCTTAAGTCCCTTATCACTAGAATTAAAGCACAGATGAAGCCCCATGGTGGCAGTAGGGAAGTACTTGGTATTTCAGTAACTATCTCCAAACAAAAATTCTCTCTCCCTCCTTAACTTCAATCCTTTTATAGGCCCAAGGTAAGGATACAGTAAAGGCCACAAAATCAGTGTTCATCACCTCCTTTGCAAGCTGTGCACTGACCAGCCATGCTTTGGACTTCATTCGTACTGGTTAGTTCTTGGACTTAGGGGCCTCATGGAGACATAAAGAATCACACATAACCATCTTGTTACACAAACAATCCAATGAAGGAAATAAACAAAGCGATGGTTGCTACTCTAGGCCCAGGGATCAGGGAAGCCTGATGGAGGATGAGAAGCAGCCAGCCATGTAGAGAGCCGGGAGGATAGCATCCCAGGGACTGGGAAGGACAAAGGCAAGGGTGCTGAGGCGGGAAAGAGCTTAGGGTGCTCGGGAAACAGAAAGAAGCCCAATGCTGGTGGAGGTGGTAGACAGGGAGGAGCACACCGTGCAGGTAGGCCAGAGAGGTGGACGCTAAGGGCCATAGAGTCAGAAAGCAGATTAGAGGTTGCTGGCGGAGGAGGGCAGGGGAGGAATTGGAAGAGACTGCTTAATGGGTATAGGGTCTCCTTGGGGGGTGATGAAAATGTTTTGGAACTAGGTACAGGCAGTGATGGCACCACAATAGGAGTGTGTGTGCAATAAGCAGATGGATTCATCCATGTCCCAGGGTAAGCAGAGTGCCACGGTCTGCTTTTGACTCTAAGTGCGCTCCAGCAGCCGTGTGGGGAACAGACAGCAGGGGGTGGAGAGAGACAGGGAGTGGGGCGGGGCCCTGGTCAGGAGGCCGCTACAGCCGTCCAGATGAAGGCGACGGTAACTAGGATGAGGGTGGAGGCCTGGAGATGGGTAAAGACTTCTTCCCAAACCCTGGCTGATCCCACGGAGCCCAGCCCTGAGCAAAGCAGGAGGGATCCCGCATTCAGGCGGGAGAAGCACGCAGAGCCCAGGGCACAGGAGGAAGGAAGGAGTGTGCAGAACCTTGCGTGGGACCTTCCAGGTGGAGCCCTGGAAGGCCCAGCAGCGCACCTTGTTTATTGGGTGGGGGACCCTTTGGGCCCTGGCCCATGAGGACGGTGGCGCTGAGGCTAACACGTGTGTATTCCACGCCAGATACAGCTCAAGGAGCTTTACAGCCCTTCCTCCCCCAAACCGTATGAAATGCTAAATTGAACTACATGAAATAGCTTGTTTTTGAGGTCAAAATGATCAAATAGCATGGCTCAACGAAATGTCGTTATTTCATTTTATGGATAAGGAAGCTGGGTACAGAGAGGTTAAGTAACTTGCCCAAGGGCACATAACTAGTAAGTGGCAGTCACAAGTCAAACCAGCCAATGTTCAAATCTTGCTTCCTAAGCCCCAACTCCAGGTGAGTGCGGGCCCACAGAACTTTCCGTGATGGTTTTCTGTGTCGGGGCCATCCAATACAGGAGCCAGTAACTACATGTGGCCGTTGAGCACTTAAAATGTGGCTAGTACCAGTGAGGAACTGAATTTAATTTAATTTTAATGAAGTTCCATTTAAATAGCCACTTGTGGCTGGCAGTTACCATACTGGACAGAGTAGCCCTCCTGGCCACTGGGCCACGCAGTCTCTTGCAACAGCAGCAAAAAGACAGTCTGGCTTACTGTCTTGGGTCTTTTTAATTGAGGTTGGGGGAGGCTGGTCGGGGGTAGGCCTGCCAAGTAGAGCGCAATCATCCCAGTCATCCTTGTCCCTGTCCCACCTGCCCAGGAAGTCCCTCAGACTGAGACACCATGCCCCCTCACCCTGGAAATAGTTAAGGACCTAACCTATAGATCAGGCCAGCTGTTGCAGCCAGCGAACTGTACCCCAAAAGCAGAGCTGTCTTTTGTGAGAAGCTGAGCAACTTCCAATGTTTCAGAGTCTCAGAGCCATAGATTTCATCCCACGGAACCCTTCCTCCCACATGTGTGGAGACTGAGGCACGGGGAAGGGGTGGTGGATTCTCATGGAGGCACTTTTCTAACACCACCTTGCACTCAGTCATCTCTGTGTTTGTCCCAAACTTCTTAGTAGCAGGGATTCGGGCTTCTCCCTTTACACATGGGAAATTAAGAATAAAAAGGCTGAACATCTTGCCCCAAAAATGGTCAGCAAGAGGCTGGATGCTACAGCCCACATCGAAGCAAACTCCACGCTAACTCCAGGGCTAGCTGCAGTTAAGGATGTTTCCATGGGAAGAACTGAAGGCCCCTAGGTTTGTTATCTCTAGAATTCTCTTGTTATTTCTAAACTCCTACATGACAGGAGTTCCTCAGTCTGAGTCAGGACATCCTGGGCTTAGGTGTTTTTAAGTTTCTCTAATTAATTCTGACCCAGCCAGCACAGCTACAACCCTCTGATTCTAATTCAGGAAGCGCTCACCTCCATCTGCCTGCCCTTTCTCAGAACCAGACCCAACAAAGCTTAAAGACACACTGTAGCTTCCTCCTCCCAGAAGAGATTTTCCAGAGGCATCAGAAAGGAAATGAGAAAGATTCTGAGAGCGCGGGAGTGCTTGTCTCCTGGCCGTGCTGCCGCCACCCCCTGTGGCTCCTCCCCATACACACATCCCTTCACACCCCTTCTAAAGCTTCAGAGCTGGAGGGCCCAGTCTTGACTCTCCTATCGCTCTCCATTGTAGGCTAAAGGCCGCCATGAGCTCAGAGGCACCCACCACTCGACAGCTCTCGGAGTACCTCAAGCATGCCAAAGGCCAGGCGCGCACAGCCATCCGCAACGGGCAGGTGTGGGAGGAATCCTTAAAGAGACTGAGGCAGAAAGTGGCCTTGACCAATGCCACAGGTACAGAAAACCCACTGACCCTCTGATGGCGGGAAGGGGCCATGACCCTGCAGGAGAGAACAGGAGTCACCAAAAGCTGTATCCCCTATTAGGAGCACCTCCTTGGCTCTCCCTGCTCAGGTTCGTGGGCTTGCAGAGCAAGGAGGGGCTGAGGGGACAGCTGTGCCAGTATGGTTTTGTTTTATTTTGTTTTGTTTTGTTTGCAGAGAAAGGAACTCAAGCCCAGCAAGGTCACACTGCCAACTCCAAATAAGGGGACATTCATGCTCTTTGTGTAATGCCATCTGTAAAGCCTCTGTCCAGAGGAAGTACTAAAGTCAACAAACATGGGCTCCCTGTCCCAAACCAGTGTCACCACTACTCTGCTTTATGTCTCCATAAAGGAGACATGTAAGCCACCTGTACCAGGGGGATTTACTGGGATTATGTCACAGGAAATGAGATTTCCATCTTGTCTTGCATAATATGGAGCTGAAACAATGAGGTGACGGATTGATTGTGATCTCCAACCCGTCCACTCCCACCCCTACCAAATGTCACAGCTTCTGGAGGGTCAGGGAGGAAGGGGCTTGGTCCCAACCAGAGGAAGGGGCTGCAAGTTCTTCCTGGGAAAACAGCAGGTCCAGGAAGATAGCAGGCTTAGGACTTGAGCAAATTCCAAAGTTCCAAAAGAAGGAAACTGGGATGAGGTAGGGAGAAACAGGGATCACTTTAGACTCTGAGACTCAAAAGGTACAGAGGGTTGAACCCCTGCCCCTGCCAACCTTCACAGATGGTCCCCTGAAGAAGCCCCCATAGAGCAAGATTCCCTTGCTTCTCTTTCATGCAGGCACCAGGATGGATCACAGACTGCTTTAGGAGGTTAGCAGTTCTCTCCTTTCTGTGCCAGCACGGGAGCCTCTGCTGCGTAAAGCCCCACTATGTTACTCCTCCCAGGACCACAGCACCCCTCACTTAAAAATTACCTGTCCCGGGGCACCTGGGTGGCTTAGTCGGTTGAGCATCTGACTTTGGCTCAGGTCATGATCTCGTGGTTCGGGAGTTCGAGCCCCACATCGGGCTCGCTGCTGTCAGCCTGTCAGCACAGAGCCACCTCTTCAGATCCTCTGCCCTTCCCCCACTTGCCGTCTCTCAATAATAAACAGTTTTTAAAAATTACCTGTATCTTCCCAACATCTTCCTATCTAGGTTCCCGCTTGCTTGGTACTTTAGATGTCAGTGAAGCTTTAGAAGAAGAAAAGCAGTCTTATCAGACTAACTCCTACTAACATGTGCTTAACCTCTCAGGGGTATTTTCGTTCTAAAATAAAGATCTGTTGATTCGAATGCCCTGATTAAAAAAAAAAAAAATCACTAACAATGCTAGCATTTTCACAGTTACTACCTGTGTGGCCTTGGGCAAGTCCCTTGAGCTCTGTGGTCTCAGTTTGTCATCTGTAAAATGGGAATTAAACCTCTTACCTCAATGAGTTGTCAGGATTAAACAAGAAACCACCTGAGAAATGCTTACCTAAAACAGACAAATGCATTCCCAGAAAAGTAAGTTCCCCTCTGCTTTCGGTTTCCTGCCTCCCCGCCGTGCCTCAGAATGGAGAAAGAACTCAGCCCCTCTGGCGTCCCTTCTGTTTCAGAACCTGGCCTGGACTTGACTGCACTGTCTTGGGAGGTGGGCTGTGGTGCCCCCGTTCCTGTGGTGAAATGTGACAAGGACAATCCTTACCGAACCATTACAGGAGATTGTAACAACAGGTGAGGGGGCACGGGCAGTTGTCCGGGGCGGCCCAGCTAGGGGCTTTGCCGCTTGGCCATTCCCGGCAGAACCCCCGCTGCCTCCCCCTCCCGGGCCTGCGGCCCACCGGAACCCGTTCATATTGGAACCTTCCCGAGCTTCCCCGTCTTCCAAAGGGGCCGCCGTAGTGCCGCGCCTTCAGAGCGGACGCAGTTCAGCGACCCCCCTCCCCGTCTGAGAGGCGCCTCCCCCGCACCCCCTTTCCCTCGGGCGGAGTCCCGCCCCTTCCCTACGGGTCCCCCAGGGCTTTGGAGAAGCGGAGCCCGGAGCGCGGGCCGAGGCTGAGGGCGCGTCTTGCTCGATTTCAGGAGGAACCCCGCTCTGGGCGCCGCCAACAGGGCGCTGGCGCGCTGGCTGCCCGCCGAGTACGAGGACGGGCTCTCCCTGCCCTTCGGGTGGACGCCGGGGAGGACGCGGAACGGCTTCCCGCTCCCGCCGGTGAGGGCGGGCCCGGGGTGCGCGCGAGCCCCGAGCGGGAGGGTGCAGGGGGAGAGCCCAGAGAGGACGGGAAGCGCCCCCAAACGCGCACGGAACGGAAGAAGAAATAGGTGGGAGGGCGGAGGTGCGAGGTGGGGCCCGCAGCCGGGGAGAGGTGGAGACTTGGACGGGCTCGGGCCGTGCTCCCCTAAGTGCCACTAGAGGGCAGCGGAGCCCGGAGCCCAGGCACGTGGTGGTCACGTCCCAGCTGCCCACAGGCCAGATACCCTGGGGTCTCCCAGGCAGATGGCCTCCCTGCCCCATCCTGCCCGCGCTTACCCCGCCCCGGCCCCTGGGGTGCATCAGCTGTTGTTTGCCCGGAGGTCCTATCTGTTGGCCTCTTCTGAGTTGGCAGCCCCTCCCCCAGAGCCCCTCTCCTCCTCCCAGACACCTGGCACCTCCCTGTGGCTTCACAAGCTGCCTGTCTTTGTTTTCCCATTTCCATAGTGGAAAGGGCACTGGCCTTGCAAGCCATCAATTCCTGCAGACGTGTGTTCAGTCCCATCCCTACTATCCCCTTTTGTAGCTGCAGGACCGTTGGAAATTGGCCTCACCTCTCCAGTGTCCTCACCTTCAGAAAAGGTGTAATGCCACCCACCTCACAAACTTGTCATGGGGATTAAATGTACCTGTTATACCCTGGGTGTTCAATAAAACTGCAGTTGAATCTGACTCCTCAAATCACTTTTTCCTCCAATCCTTCCTCCCCTTCTGTCTCCATCTGTAGGCCCGGGAGGTTTCCAACAAGATTGCAGGCTACCTGAGTGAGGAGGGTGTTCTGGACCAAAACACGTCCTTGCTGTTCATGCAGTGGGGTCAAATTGTGGACCATGACCTGGATTTTGCCCCCGACACCGAGCTGGGGAGCAGCGAGTACTCCAAAGCCCAGTGTGACAAGTACTGTATCCAGGGAGACAACTGCTTCCCCATCATGGTAGGCCCCTGCAGCTGTTGGTGACAAAACCCCTGCCTCCCTGACTAGCAGGGTACCTCATGGTAGATCTCGAATGCTGACTTGACAGCTTCCCAAGCCTCACACATCCATTCATTCACTCATCCATTTATTCAATAAATAGACATTAATCATCTACTCCGTGCCAGGCACGGCACTAAGCACTGGGGATTCAAAGGTGAATAAGACACTGTTCCTTTCCTCAAGGACAGAGAGCCTGTGTGGGAAATGGACAAGTAACCACTAATGGTGAAATTGGGAAGCTCTGGGGAGGGGCGGGTCATCTATGTTCCTGGCCCAGCAGCATTGGCATCACTTGGGGACTTCTTAGAAATGTAAGATCTCAAGCCTCATCCCAGACATTGGGAAACAAAATCTACATTATACCAGGATTCGTTCTATACACAGTGAAGTTTGTAGAACGCTGCTGTAAGTCATCGGGGTCTGGGACGGCTGCTCCCAGAAAGAGCTGCAATTTGATGGATGAATCAGTGAGAGCAGGGATTTGTGGGCAGCAGGAAGAGAGAGGCACTTGCAATGGTGCCCCATTTTTTTCTTATTTTACAGTTAGAGAGTGATTTATTCACTCAAACAAATCAAGGCTCTGTGCTGTGGTGTAAAGAACATGGACTGTGGAGAGAAGTCAGTCTAGATCTGAATCCCATATATTTCCCTTCCTGTTTACAAGTTCTGGAACAAATTACTTAACCTTTCTGAGCCTCGATTTTCTCACCTGTAAAATGGAACTGAATTATCTACCTTACATTTTTTGAGGACCAAAGTGAGATAAAGTATGCATAATGCATAGCACATGTTAGATCCAAAATAAATAAATGGTAGCTGTTTTTAGTAATTTTGTTATTGTTTATTTCTTTTGAGAGAGTGCATACAAGCAAATGGGGGAGGGGTCAAGAGAGAGGGAGATAGAGAATACCAAGCAGACTTGGACTCAGGGGCTCATCACAGTGTTCACTGGGGGGAGGCTTAATGGGAGGAGGGAGTTCGTGAGGGAGGACTCGTGCAGGAAGGGCTCAACGCTGGACTCGAACCCATGAACCACGAGATCATGCCCTGAGCCAAAATCAAGAGTCGGTCGCTCAACCGACTGAACCCCCCCAAGTACTCCGTTCATAGTAGTTATTAACAAAGCCTTTCCTATTTCTTGTCCTGCTTCCCTGTCCAGGGATCTCAGGACTCCCTCCCCACCAAAAGTTTGGAACCTCTGCTATAAAAGAGTGAATGATTCCCCTCAGACTTTTTACACAGTGGGATGTAATGAACTTCAGGGCATTGTGGCTCAGGATGTATAGTGTCAGCAGGAGGCATCTGGAATCAGTGTCTGGTCCCAGGGTCCCAGGAGGGCTCCATCAGCATCTTTGCCAGCCGCATCCAGACCCACCCTGGGGAGAGGTTGCCAGATCCCAGCTGTGCCACCTCTGCCCAGTCACCCACCCCCCAATCTCTCTGCAGTTCCCTCCCAATGACCCCAAGGTGAAGACTCAAGGGAAGTGCATGCCTTTCTTCCGAGCTGGGTTCGTCTGCCCCACTCCACCTTATCAGTCCCTGGCTCGAGATCAGATTAACGCTCTGACCTCCTTCCTGGATGCCAGCCTTGTATACGGTCCTGAGCCCAGCCTGGCCAGCCGCCTTCGAAACCTCAGCAGCCCGCTGGGCCTCATGGCTGTGAACCAGGAGATCTGGGACCACGGACTGGCTTACTTGCCCTTTGACATCAAGAAGCCAAGCCCCTGTGAGTTCATCAACACCACCACCCAAGTGCCCTGCTTCCTGGCAGGTGAGTCCAGGCTGGGAACAGAGGGGCCCAAGGACTGGGAGCAGAGAGAGACCAGAAAAACTTCAGGAGGCTGCTAGGTAGCTTCCAGAGAGGCTTTACTGCTGCTGCTTCTCGCATGCTTTCTGGAAAAATGCACACCAAGCCCCATTGCCTCTGGCACTGGTCCAGGACTGGTAGAAGGGCCCGGATGAATACAGAATCTAAGAACATGTGTTCACCATCAAACAAACAAACAAAACAATTAAATCCAGAGAAGCACAAATAAGAAAAACCTACCACCCACAAATGATCATTGTTAACATTTTTAATGCCCACCTTTCCAGGTTTTTTTAAATCATAGATATAGTTCTACATTGTTTTACATAATTGGGGTTATACTATCAGTTATGTTCTATAACCTGATGTGTTCACTTAATATGTCACATCATTAAATATTCTCCAGCATGATTTTTACTGGCTGCCTGATATTCCCTGACATACATTATCATGATTTATTTTCTCAATCCTATTTAGAAACACTTAAATCATTTCTAGTTTTCCTGTTTTTTTTAATTTTTATGTTTTATTTTTTTATTTTAATTTTAATTTTTACTTTATTGTTTTTAGGTAATGAATATCCTTGTTGATGAATCTTTGCACTCATTTAAAAACATTTTTTTAATGTTTGTTAATTTTTGAGAGAGAGCACGAGCAGGGGAGGGGGGAAGAGAAGAGAGAGGGAGACACAGATCGGAAGCAGGCTCCAGTCTCTGAACTGTCAGCACGGAGCCCTATGTAGGGCTCGAACTCAGGAACTGCGAGATCATGACCTGAGCTGAAGTCGGATGCTTAACCGACTGAGCCACCTAGGAGCCCCTGGACTCATTTTTAATAATTTTATTAAGATAATTTGTTAGAAGAAGAAATTTTAGATTAAGAGGAATGCATATTTTTAAGGCTTTTTATAAACTTGGTACAAGGCCCCTGCTCCATACAACCTGTGCACAACCAAAGCCCCCCAATTCTGTTCATTCTGGGGGCCTCATGTCCTCCTGGTCCTCTTTGCCTTGGGCTCCTGGAGGCCTTTCCTCTTCCAAAAATCTACTCTGTCAGGATAACCCCTGCCCCCGCCCCACCCACCTGGACATGGCAGAAAGCCAGTCCATAGGCCCAGATCTCTTGGGTAGATCTCTTCAATTCTGTGTTCACACATATCTCACATCAATCCAGATACAAAACTGAGCCCTTTCCTGTTTTCCACAAAAATATCCGGTAAGACCAAGCATTTGGGAATTTAATAGACTTTTCCTAAAGATTAGAGGACACAAGAAATCCCCTTGTGAACACCTGGTCTTTTGCCAGTTAGTTGACCTCCTATCCTGTCACTCTCTTCTTTCCTTTCTTCCAAAGGCCCCCATCTCTAGATACTCCTCCCATTGTTACATGGACAAATTCGACCCTACCTAGGAACCTGTCCTCAAACTCCCATTCATAAAACTTTTCAAAGTTTCTCTCCACCAAAAGCCCTTATCTGTTTGTACTGCCCCATCTTAGAAGGAGTTGGGATTGTAATTAGCAAAATTTTCCTTTTTCATGTCATCTGTAGTTTTGAGCACAGTCTTGTGCAGTCAGCCTTCTTATCCCCGTTTTCACAGATACAGGGACTGAGGCTTAGAAATGCCAAGTAACTTGTCCAAAGTGACCCAGCTAAAAATCATGTGTGTGGAGCTGAGATTCAAACCTCTGAATCCCAACCCCCATCCCATTCCACTTGACTTCCCTTAGGTTAACTGGAAGGAGGGGCTTAGGAGAGGGTCCCTTGGGGGCACTATCGTGTGTTTCTTTGTGCAAGTTACTGGGTTTTGGGGCTACTCAGGGGGAACCAACCTTCCTGCCTTCTGGACTTTAAGGAGATTTCCGAGCTTCCGAGCACACCTTGCTGGCCGCTTCCCACACCCTTTTTCTGCGAGAGCACAACCGGCTGGCCAAAGAACTAAAGAGACTCAACCCTCACTGGGATGGAGAGAAGCTCTACCAGGAAGCCCGGAAAATCCTGGGAGCCTTCATGCAGGTACAGAAGCCCAGGAGCACTACCTCCCTCACCCACCTAGCTTCTGCCCCCCCGCCCCACCACCCCTGCTCTGCCCACAGCCACCCTCCAGCTACCTCCTCTGTGTTCCGCACCTCCTCTTCCCTTCTCCTCCGCTGCTTCCTTCCCACTGCCTCATTATTTCAGCCCTCCTTCTTGTTTCTTTAGCTTCTCTGCCCCAAAATGAATCCCTGAACTCAGAGTGTTGGAGAGTCATTTGTCTGTTGGTCACTCAGTGTGCCTGCCCAGATGCCACCATCACTGGGACCAAAGGCTCCGTCTCTCCTGGGACTGACTGTTGCAGAGCTCTTTGAGTTATTTCAGTTGGATTGTCTTCTTTTTCAATTCTCCGCACCTAAGCCACATGTCACAGGCAGAGTCCATTGCTATTGTAGATTGGCTGATTGACTAACTAGAATTAACTGTGCACATATTTTTTAAGCATTTTATTTTGAAATTATTATAGGTTCTCAGGAAGTTGTTAAAAAAAAAAAAAACAGTACACATACCCAGCCTCCTCAGTGCTAATGTTTTTGCATAACTACGGTACAACATCAAAAGCAGGACATTAACATTGACACCAACCAAAGGTCTTATTCAGATTTCACCAGATTTAAATGCAATCATGTGTGCGTGCGTGTGTGTGTGTGTGTGTGTGTGTGTGTGTAGCTCTGTGCAATTTTATCACATGTGTAGTTTCATGTAACCACCACCACAATAAAGATACTTCACTCTCCCATCACCTCAGGACTCCCTCCTGCCCCCGTCTGATAGCCACATCCACCCTCCCCCTTCCCAGGTCCCTATCCCCTGACAATCACTAATCTGCTCTTCATCTGTACTGTTTGGTGAATGTTACCTAGATAAAACCATGCAGTATGTATCCTTTTGAGGCTGGCTCTTTACATTCAGCATAATTGCCCTGAGGTTCATCCAGGCTGTTGTATGTGTACAGTCCCTTCCTTTTTGTTGCTGAGTAGTATTCCCTGGTTTGTTTAACCATTTACCCAGTGAAGGACATCTGGAGAGTTTCCAGTTTGGAGCTATTATGAATGAAGCTGCTATAGACATTCGTATATACATTTCTTCATGCAAGTAAGTTTTCCTTTCTCTGGGAAAACTCTGCCCAAGTGCAGTGGGTCATATCGCAAGTCCATTTCACGTTTTAAAAGGAACTGCCTGGGGCGCCTGGGTGGCGCAGTCGGTTAAGCGTCCGACTTCAGCCAGGTCACGATCTCGAGGTCCGTGAGTTCGAGCCCCGCGTCAGGCTCTGGGCTGATGGCTCGGAGCCTGGAGCCTGTTTCCGATTCTGTGTTTCCCTCTCTCTCTGCCCCTCCCCCGTTCATGCTCTGTCTCTCTCTGTCCCAAAAATAAATTAAAAACGTTGAAAAAAAAAATTTAAAAGGAACTGCCAAACTATTTTCCGGAGTAGCTGTACTATTTTATGTTCCCACCAGCAGTGTATGAAACATCCAGTTTCTCTGCATCCTGGTTGTGATTTGTTGTCATTGTTTTTTATTTTACTCTTTCTGATAGGTATGTAGTGTTATTTCATTGTGGTTTGAATTTGCACTTCCCTAATGGCTAATCATGTTGAACATCTTCTCCTGTGCTTATCTGCCACCTGTATATCCTCTGCAGTAAAATACCTGTTCATATATTTTGCCCATTTTCAGATGGATTATCTTTTAATGTTAAGTTTTGAGGGTTCTTTATGTATTCTAGATACAAATCTTCCATCAGATATGTGACTTATATTTTCTCCCAATCTCTCATTTTCTTAACAGAATCTGTTGCAGAGTAAGAGTTTTTAATTTTAATGAGGTCCAATCAGGACACATTTTTTTTTTTTTCTCTCATGGGTTGGGCTTTTGTGTCAAATCTCAGAACTCTCTGTAGTCCTAGATCTCCAAGATTTTTATTGGGTTTTTCCTAAAGGCTTTATACTTTTATGTTTTCCACTTAAGGCCATGATCCACTGGGGGTTAATTTTTGTATAATGTGTGAAGGTTAGGGTGAGGCTCATTTTCTTTGGCCACAGGGTGTCCAACTGTTCAGCACCACTTACTGAAAAGGCTATCCCTCCTCTAGTGAATTGCTTTTGTTCCTTATCAAAAATTTTTTGGGCATGTTAATATGAATTTATCTCAGAATTATCTATTCTATTCTGTTAATCTATGTGTCTATTCCTATACCAGCACCACAGTGTTTACTCTGGCTACACAGCAAGACTTACTATGGGGAACCATGATTCTTCCCACTGTATTCTTTTTCCAAATTGTTTTGGCTGTTCCAGGTCTGTCCCTTTCCTATATATTTTTAAATAAGCTTATCTACATCTACAAAAAAAAAAAAAAACCTTGCTGAGATTCTGATAGGAATTGTATCAAAACTATAGATTAATATAGGAAGAATTGACATCTTTACAATATTGAGTTTTCTAATCTGTAAATGCAGTGTGCCTAAGTGTTTAGGTTTTCTTTGCTGTACTTCATCAGCATTTGGTAATTTTTATCATACAGATCCTGTACATGTTTTGTTATATTTGTACCTGAATATTTCATTTTCTTTGGGTAAGTCATAAATGGTATTACATTTTTTCTGACCTGCCACTTGCTCTTTATCAGTGCATAAAAATGTAACTGATTTTTATATGTTGACCCTGGCCTTGCTGAGCTCAGTTTGGGGAGTTCTTCTTGTAGAATCCTTAAGATTTTCAAAAAAAAAAAAAAAAAAAAAAGATTTTCTATGCAATCATGTCATCTGCAAATAAAGACCGTTGTATCTCTCTTTTTGTAATCTATGTTTTTAAACATTTTTTTCTCTTGTCCTATATCGGTGGCTATAATTTCCAGTACTGTGTTGAATAAGAGTGGTGAGAACTGGCATCCTTGTCTTCCTAATCCTAGAGGGAAAACATTCAATCTTTCACCATTAAGTATAATGTTTGTTGGGGTGCCTCAGTTGGTTGGGTGTCCCAGTTGGTTAAGTATCTGACTCTGGATTTCAGCTCAGGTTATGATCTCATGGTTCATGGGTTCGAGCCCCGCATCAGGCTCTGTGCTGACAGTGCAGAGCCTGCTTGGGATTCTCTCTCTGTTCCTCCCCTGCTTGTGGTCACTCTCTCTCTCTTCCTCTCTCTCTCAAAATAAATGAACTTTAAAAAAGTGTAATGTTTGTTGTAAATCTTCTGTGGATGCTCTTGATGAGGTTGAGGAAGTTCCGCTCCATTCCTAGTGTATGGAGAGTTTTTATCATGAACAGATGTTGAATTCTATCTAAGGTCTTTCTTCATTAATAAGACTTTTCTTCTTTAGCCTATTCTGTTTGCTTCAGGTTTATTTTACTCTTCCTTCTGGTTTCTTTCAGCACTTGGAAAATGCTATACCCCTTCCTTCTGGGCTCCATGGTTTCACATTGGTGTTCATTTGTAGATAGTGTGTCACTTCTCTTTGGCGATATTTAAGACTTTGTGTTTAGTTTTCAGAAGTTTAATTGTAATGCATCTTGGAGTACATTTCTTTGGGTTTATAATGTTTGGTATTCATTCAGCCTCTTGAATCTGTAAGTGTATGTCTTTCACCAATTTGGGGACGTTTCTAGACATTATTTCTTCAAATTCTTTTTTAGCCACCCCTTTCTTCTCTATGTCTGGGACTCCATTAATAGGAGTGTTAGCTCTTTTGTTATTGTCCCACAGAGCCCTGAGGTTCTGGTTTGTTTGAGGTGTTTGTGTGTTTGTTTTGTTTATTTTCTCTCTGTTGCTTAGATTGAGTTAATTCTACTGATCTGTCTTTAGTTCTACCCTGTCATCTCCACTCTACTACTGGGTCTTCCTAACAAGTTTTAATTTTAGTTAGTATTTTTCAATACTAACAGTATTTTTCAACTGTATTCTACAGTTTCAATATTTTTTTTATAAATTCTACTTCTTTGCTGAGATGGTCTGTTTTGTGTTTCAAGGTAACTTGTAATTGATTGTTGAAGCGTTTTTATGACAACGGTTTTAAAATCTTTATCAGATCGTCTCAGTACCTGATTCACGTAGGTATTGGCATCAATTGATTATCTTTCCATTCAAACTGTGGCTTTTCTGGTTCTTGGCATCATGAGTGATTTTTTAAATGGTATCCTAGATACTTTAGTTATTATGTTAGGAGACTCAGGATCCTATTTAAGTCTGTTTGGGTTTAACATGTATGTCTGGCATACTTTTGTGGGCTTTAGTTCATATGACAGGTTTTTTTTAAGTTTTTTTAAATTTATCTTTGAGAAAGAGAAGGGGAGGGGCAGGCAGAGGGACAGAGGATCTGAAGCAGGTTGTCTGCTGATAGCAAATAGCCCAACACAGGGCTTCAACTCACAAACCTGCTAGATCATGACATGAGCCAAAATCGGACACCCAACTGACTCAACCACTCAGGCGCCCCCACCCCAAGTGACAGTTGTTTCCTGAGCCTTTGCAGTGCTATTCTGGTCTGCTTCATTCTTCTGGTGACTCTGGGGTTCACATTCAGTGCCTACTGATGCAGTCTGCAAGGCAGGAAGGCCCTTTCCTGGCTGCCTTCTGTTGCCCAGCAACCTTCTAGGGGAGCAGCAGCCACTGCACCTGGTCTCTTTATGGCTGTTGTGTGAAGAACAGAGAGATATGGGGTTTCACTGCTGCCACCATTGCAGGCATACCAGACCATCCACCAGCCTGAGTTGTGGACGGCTCAGAGCTTGGGTTGTGAAGTAGGTCTGGGGGCTCTCCACTAGGTTTCTGCTGGGTTCCCCCGTCCCAGTCCTTTGGAGAGAAAGAGCAGGCTCCCTTTGGCTCCTTTTGTGTATTCCTATTGGGGGTTCCAGGTTGCCAGGCTCTCCTGCACTCAGTCTGGGGGCATACAGGAACTCACTGTGCTGTCATTCCTCAAGTCCTGAGGTCGTCAGTCAGTCCACCTTCTTTCCAGCTTTGAAAGTCTATTTATGTTGTCTATGGAATAATTTCCAGAGTGTTTACATATATTTAGTGTGGAAGATTAGGGGGAAATGAGTCTCCTCCATCTTGTTCTGGGACCAGAAGCCCCATGCACTTAGTTTTAACCATTAAAGAGAGATATCCCCCTTTATTTCTTCTCAAAAATCTCCATAATTCAATATTAATTTTTAAATTGGATCCAGAAATCTTGCTGCTGGAGATGTTGGTAGGAAATCATCCAAGGAATGAAAAGTATCTACCTAAAGATGATTTGAGTTAAGGTTTTATATTGGTTTGTTTGGGCTGCCATAGTAAAATATCATAGACTGATTAACAACAGGCTTAAACAACAGAAACTTATTTTCTCACAGTTCTGGAGGCTGCAAGACCACGGTATCAGCAGGTTTTGCTTCTCCTGAGGCCTCTGTCCTTGGCTTGCAGATGGCCGCCTTCCCTCTGTGTCCTCACATGGTCTTTCCTCTGTATGTGTACCTCCCTAGTCTCTCTCTCTCTCTCTCTTCTGATAAGGACACCAGTCCTAACTGGATGAGGGCCCCACTCTTATGATCTCATTTAACCTTAATTACCTCTTTATAGGCCCTATCTCCAAATACAGTCACATTAGGACTTCAACATGACTTTGGAAGGGACACAATTCCATCTATAACACGAGCGGCCAGCAGAAAGAGTGTCATGATCAATTAGCAATGTCTGCTATGGTCACAGGAAGGGAAATGGGCACATATGCTATCCATTTGCCCTCCTAGATTTTTGAACACTCATCCCTCTCAGCTGCAGCTTCCTCCAGCCTCACTCTGCGGAGATTTAAGTGTTCTCTTACCCTTTCCTCATGATATGTATCCCCACCCCCTCCAGATTATCACCTTCAGGGACTATCTACCCATTGTGCTCGGTGATGAGATGCAGAAGTGGCTCCCTCCATACAGAGGCTACAACCAATCTGCTGACCCCCGAATCTCCAATGTCTTCACCTTTGCCTTCCGCTTTGGCCACTCAGAGGTCCCCTCCACCATGTCCCGCCTGGATGAGAATTATCAGCCTTGGGGTCCAGAAGCAGAGCTCCCCCTGCACACCCTCTTTTTCAACACCTGGAGGATGGTCAAAGAGGGTACGTCCTTTTGGGGAAGCACTGTCACCGGGCAGTCTCACTCTGCGGCCTGCTTCTAGGGAAGCCTGGCGTAGAAGCCAGACTCCAGGCACTTCCCCCGTGACCTTGGGCAAGTGAATTCACCTCATTGAGCCTCATTTGTAAAATGGGGACGATGGTACCTATCTCACTAGGATATACAAAAAATTAAGTGGCATAAATGTGAGAGCACCCCACAATGGTTCCTGACACACAGGGAGTGGTCGATATATATCAGTTATTATTCTTTCTCTCCTCCTCTGGCCTCGAAGGTGCCTGGGCTTTCCCTGCCTCAGGCTTCTCTGACCCCTGTACAAAGAATTCATGGGCTTGGGAAATAAATTGCTCTTTCCTGCTCTCCTCTAGGTCTTCCTACCTCCATCACGTGCCAAAGGTTGGCCCCAGCTCCCCTTTACCTTGAGTTGGGCTGTGTCGCAACTGGCTTTGCTTCAGGCCTCACAAGTCAGGGCCATTCTCTGTAGGCTTCCGCCACCTCTTCTCATACTTCCAAGTTCCTGGGGGGAACATATGGAAGGAGAAGGAGCAAGCTTTCTGAGCTAGAGCTCCAGAAAACTTCTGAAGCTTATAGGCAGGCCATTGCCCCAGTAATGCCTCTGTCTTCCCCACCCCAGGCCCCAGGCAGGCAGTCTGGACTGCCCTCCAACCCCAGCATACCCTGCAGGCTGCACCTTGCTCTTCTCTCCCGGCCTCCAAGCTGATGTTCAGCTGGCCCTACTTTTACCTGAGAAGAAATGTCTAGTGGAGGGGGAGGGGCCAGCAGTGGAAGATAGCTTCACGCTACCCACATCCCAGGACAGCCTCTGGCTCTCCTTTGCAGGTGGAATTGACCCTCTGGTCAGGGGCCTGCTGGCCAAGAAGTCCAAGCTGATGAATCAGAATAAAATGATAACAGAAGAACTGCGCAGCAAGCTTTTCCAGCCCACTCACAAGATCCACGGCTTCGACCTGGCCGCCATCAACATACAGCGCTGTCGAGACCACGGGATGCCCGGTGAGTGGGCCTGAGGTCCTGTCTGGCCCAGGGAACTTTTAGCTTCTTTCTGGGGTTCCTGGGGACTCCCTTCCATTAACCCTAAGGATCTGACCAATTCTAAAACGTAAGGCAGAGATACCAGTTTTTAAAATTCATTTTGTTCATCTGTGAAATGGCATCTTCCATCTTCCCTAATGTGGAGACAAGAGAACATATCTGATACCATCTTGGAGCTCCTCAAATGAAAAAGAGATCAACAACTGACTTGTAAAACCAGTTTAAAATCCCAGAAAAGTCACAGACCTAGAGCAGCGATGATAAAGATAGTATATGTCTAGTGCCGATTCAGATGACTGATCAGTAGGGCCTGTGTTGAGATGAATCAGGAGAGGAGAATAGAGGGGCTCCTGGGTAGTTCAGTCGGTTCAGCATCCAACTTGCAGTTTTGGCTGAGGTCATGATTTCATGGCTTCATGGGTTCAACTTCCGCATTGGGCTCTATGCTGGCAGTGTGGAGCCTGCTTGGGATTCTCTCTCTCTGCCCCTCCCCCATTCATGCTAGCTCTCTCTCTCAAAATAAATAAACTTAAAAAAGAGAGACGGAGAAAGAGAGAGAGAGAGGACAATAGAGAGAAACCAATGACTATCGGACCTTTCTTTTATACCCATGAAAGGCAATTTAATGTAGTAATTAAGAGCCAAACTGCCTGGGTTCAAGTCCCAGCTGTGCCATTTCTAGTTATGTGACCTTAGGCAAGTTACTGAACATCTCTGTTCTTCAATTTACATATTTTTATGGCGCTTAGAATAGTGCCTGGACCCATAGTAAGCACCACATAACCTGCTAGCCGTCTCATGCCTGAAGTACCGCGAGTGTAAAACAATGGATCCCTGCTCACCCCGTCCCAAAGGCTAGGAGTCCAGACTTTCTGGGGCTGATGGAGCTGGGGCAGGTATGTCCCCAAGGGGGGCTGTGGTGAGAAGCTCCTGGGATGAGACAGCGGCAGCCCCTCTGCCTAGGGTACAATTCCTGGAGAGGCTTCTGTGACCTCTCACAGCCCCGGACACTCAAGGAGCTGGATGCTGTGCTGAAGAACAAGAGGCTGGCTAAGAAGTTACTGGATCTCTACGGGACCCCTGCCAACATCGACATCTGGGTTGGGGCAATTGCTGAGCCCCTGGTAAAGAGGGGCCGAGTGGGGTCTCTCCTGGCCTGCCTCCTGGGGAAGCAGTTCCAGCAGATTCGTGATGGAGACAGGCAAGTGAAACCTTGTGAGGAAGGCAGGGGTGAGCAGACCCTTCTGCGATGTGGACAAGTCCTGTGTGAGGACTAGTCCAGACCTCAGAGTGTTCCCAGTGACCTCCTTCCTTCCCCTTTGGCACAGTGGGGAGGGAGGGGCCACCGCCTGAGCTGTGTGGACAGACCCTGCTTCTGTCTCTGCAGATTCTGGTGGGAGAACCCTGGGGTCTTCACTGAGAAGCAGCAGGACTCTCTACAGAAAATGTCCTTCTCACGCCTTGTTTGTGACAACACCCACATCACCAAGGTCCCACGGCACCCATTCCAGGCCAACAACTACCCTCAAGGCTTTGTGGATTGCTCAGCCATTGACAAGCTGGACCTTTCACCCTGGGCCTCAGTAGAGAATTAGGGGCCCAGATTTCCCAGCCTCCCACACTGTGCAGTTTTGCTCCCTTTGGTCCATGATGCCATTTCAGGCAAGTTCAGTGACCCCGTCCCTTAGAGCTGCACACCCCATCCAGGGCCTTCTATTCAACTGGGTTTCTTGACACTCACCAGATGCACACCTCGCTCAAACCCAAGGCCAGCACCTCTGCCTTTCCAGCTATTCCACCTGAATCCCACTGTTTCCATGCCATCTGCTCTGTCTGTGGGATGTCACCCATCCTCTCCCTGCGGCAAGTCTTGACTGAGGCCATGGTCTTTGCACTCTTAACTTTCTTCCTCTCCTTTCAAACTAGATTGTGAGCTCCTTGAGCCAGAGACTTCTGTCTGCTTCCCAGTGTCCCCCGTGCCATCAAGCATGATGCTCAGCACACAGCAAGGGCTCAATAAACATCTGATGATTGACTGATGATGGTGGCAGTGACACTGTTCCCTTCCAAAAGCAGGCCTTGGGACCACTGCCAAATAAGTAACTAGATGTTTACAGTGCAGACACGTCTTACCACTAAGATGTGTGCATGGGTCTGTGGGGCAAGAAGGCATGGTTTGGTGAAATTTCAGAGTTCTCTAAGAAAAGTGGAAGGCAAGGGGCTCCTGGGGAAAGAAACAATGGCCGTAGATTGAGGGAGAGGGTTTGAAGTGCCATCAAGGGGTCAAACAGAAAGGTTGTCCCAGCCTGGATAATCCTACAGCTAAAGTTGATTTTTCTTCCAGAAATCCTTCTGGGAAATACCTCCTTCTTCTAGGGCAGTCCTTGGAGCCTGTGAGATCTCTGAAGGGGCATGGCCAGAATGTTCCTTGTACTGCTGCCCAATACATATTCATGTGTTCTTTTAAAATGACCCTCCGGGTAAGGTCAGCCCAGTCAGCACCTCCAGATCCCCTGACTGGTGGAGTGGATGGAGCCACCCTGTGGGAGGAGCCCAGGACCCCGAAGACTTGGCTGCAGTCCTGGCTCTGGCACCCACTTCTTCAAGCCTTTGGATGAGTCTCTTTCTTCTCTGAGCACCCCTCTCATCATCAGTGAAATGGAGAGAAGTATTTCTCCTGCTATGGGAGGTCCTATTGTGGCCTGGGGCTCCTATGGGTACATAAGCCTCAGCATCCTGCACACCTTCAGGCTCCCAGCTGCCAGGGAAAGGGAGCCAGAGAGGCAGGGGAGAATCAACCAGTCTCAGACATAGGGCTCAAGTTCCAGGCAAGATTATTTGAGAAATACGCTCCTTCCCTTCCCTCAGCTCTGGCCCTGTCCTCCTGGGCCCAGCCATCTGATGTCTCTGCTCTTGGAAACTGGCTACATGAAGCCAAGACTGAGAGGGAGTCTACTGTCTTGAGGGCCTCTGAACCACCGTGCCAGGCTGCAGGGGTGCAGGATCCAGAGGCGCCCCATCATCTGGGAAGGACCTCCTTTCCCATGACACCTCTGTTCTTTCTCTCCCGCGGGACACAGTGTTTTGTTCCTGACACAGAGTGAGCACGTAGCAAGTATTTGCCAGAGCAATAAATGAACATAAGGGCCTGGGGACCACTGTTTCTGTTCTCCGGGGTGGCGTGGGTGGAAGGTGAGAGGCAGGATGGTCTGACCTGGCCCGGAGGCTTCTGAGAATTGACTGCCTTCCATGTGTGGGTCAAAGGACAGCTCCTCGATACCTCACCCCCAGTTTACAGGCACAGACCACACTGGTTCAAACTGAGATCCCGGAGCAAGCCTCATGCTGAGGCTCCAGCCCCACAGCAGACATGGACAGAGTAAAGGTTCCCATCAGTGGTGTTTTATTATCATAGACGTCAGGTACAAACAAATGGCACAAAAGGGCCAGTGCGTCCCAGTTCCTCTCCAGGTGGGCTCCTGTGAATAAGCAAGAGAACAGTGTGAGGAAGCAAACGGGGAGCCACCGAGTCCTGCTCACCTGGGCCCACACCTCACCCACCACGCACACCCTAACTGCTAATGGCCGTTCCTCCAGGGGTCACTGGTTCACTGTCAAGTGTAAGCTCCCCGAGGACAGAAAGTGTCCGACTTTCCCTGAATGTTTCTCAGGCCTACACAGTGCCCGTCAGTAAGTGTTTGGTAAACAACTAGAGGATGTAAGTGGGGCCACTAACGAGCCAAGACAGCTTTTATTAGCAAAGAAGAAAACTCAAGCTTAGCGAGGTCGAGTAATTTGTTCAAGTCACACAGTGGAGAGCTGCGAAGTCAGGATTTTCATGTAAGCAATCTGGCTCCTGAGCTTGTATCCATTCTAGTATCTTCTCTATACTTAATACATAAACAGCAAACACACACTCACATAAATGACACATATACGCAGCACACAAAACACTACCCACATTCACAGGAAACACACACATATGAAATGCAATTTATATACGTTGCATATGCATGCGCACACACACACACACGAATGAATGTCTAGTCATTCATGTTCTTGGTCAGAACAGGGACGGGCTCACCTAGGGAAGGGAAATCCCTGTGGTCCCAGTGGGCCAGCCCAGGGACGCCCAAGCTTCACCTCACCACCATACCCCCTTACTCAGCCTCTAGTCACTCTGCCTCCAGGGAGTCAGGTCCAATGCAGGGAGCGTATTGCAGCTGACAAAGTCCCGGGGGAACGTGTTGGACATGAAGATGTTGTTCCTGGACACGGTGGTGATGCCCGTGTTGTCACAGATGATGCGGGACAAGGAGATCTTGGCCAGCGCCTGCTGCTGCTGCCTGGTGAACACGCCCTGGTTCTCCCACCAAAACCTGCATGGTGATACCCAGGGACATTGCACCCGAGGCTGTCCTTGGCTGGGAAGGCATCAGCGGGCTTGAGCTGCTCCCTGGATGGAAGAGGACCAGCACACACACCCGCTCCACAGCAGGAGATGGCTCCAGGCCCTCAGGCAGCCCAGGGGTTTTCAAAGGAGTGGTGCCCTCCTCACAGTACAAAGCACAGCTGCCCGGCTGCCTCCCCTCTGCCTCCACCCCCCACCCCGTGGCCTCGGAGGCCCCCCCGCTACACAGGGAGCTGGGCCCACACTCACGGACCCCTGTGCCCTGGCCCAGGGCTGTGACCGTGGGGGTGGAAAGAATCTTGGGGTTGGTTTATAATGTGTCCACCCAGAGAGGGACACCTTTCTCTAATCTTCCCAAGGGCACAATACAGGCTAGGTAAGAACCGGGTATGACACATGTCAGGGCCACGATGAAACGACACTAGTAGGAGAGGCTTGGAGACCGTTCAGCAGTGAGTGACTGCTGTATGGTGGCACCCTGAAACCAGGGAAGGCATCGGTAAGACTTGCAGTTTCTATGTCTCCCTTCACACCCATGGCTCCAGGCCCCTCCTTGCTGTACCCCAGCAAGTTCAGGGCGCATTTAGGGATGACCTGGAGGCCCCGGAACACACTGGAAAGTCACGGATTCCTTCCTGCCCCTCACTTCACAGGAGAAAGTCAGGGCCCCAAGAGGTTGGGGAATAGGCCTGCAACCACATGGCGGGCCTGAACTGCTCGCCATGCCTCACCGGTCACCGTCTCGGAGCTTCCTGAACTGGGTCCCAATGAGGCAGGCAAGGAGCGGGCCCACGCGGCCGTTGGGCTCCAGAGGCTCGGCCACACCACCCAGCCAGATGTCAATGTTGTCGGGGGTGCCGTACTGCTGCATCAGCTTCTCGGCCAGGCCCAGGTTCTTCAGCACTGTGGCCAGCTCGCCCACCGAGCCGGGCTGCGGAAGCCCACAGAAGCGCCGCCAGGCATTGTACCCTGCGGGGGCGGGGAGCGGGGGCTGTGGGTGGGTTCCGCAAAACTCACCTCCCCAACACGCCGTGGCCACATACAGAGGGACGTGAGGGAGAGGCCACGGAGGGGCTTCTCCCAGGCTCTAAGCCCCGAGAGAACCCTGAACTGAGGGGCCAAGACTCTTCTCTTTCCCTTGCCCTCCCACTGTGAGGAAAACCCAAAACTGCCCGGAACTCCCGCGAGGTCCAAGAATAGGGATATCTCATTGTCCCCCTCTGAAGATCTCAGATCTGAGGCTTGAAGTGTGTCTAGAAGGTTCAGCCACACTAGCTGTCCCATAATGTAGGCACAGGCTTTGGGGTTAGGCTGACCTGGGTTCAAATTCAAGCTCTATCCCTGATTTGGCTGGAGAAGAGCCTGGGCAGGTTCTGAAGCTCTCCAAGCCTCAGTTCGCTCATCAGTAAAATGGAAGTGATGATAACCTCTTCCCCTCAAAGTTCATGTAAAATGAAGCAAAATGAAATGTGATGTAGACCGTTTTCCAGCCAGTGGGGAAGCTTGGGCAGCTGCGGGGCACTGGAGAGGGCAGGGCTAGAGAGTGGTGGGGGGCAGGGAGGCTCCTGCAGCCCCCTCACCTGGGAGGCCGTGGTCCCGGCTGCGCTGCATGTTCAGGGCAGGCAGGTCCAGCCCGATCCTCATGACCTGCTCAAACAACCGGTCCCGGATCTCATCCACCGCGATTTGGTTCTGGCGATTCAGCTTGGCAGGGGTGGCCATGAGGCCCCGAAGGATGGGATCAATACCACCTGGGACAAGAGGAGCAAGACTTGAGGAAGGATCTGGCTCCATATCCAGAGCTCAGACTGGACTCAGGGTTAAGTCCCGGGTGCAGTTGGGGGATGGCAGAAGAGGGCTGGGCACATGCAGCTCCTGGTGCCAAGGTCACCCCAGTGGGCAGGTCTTCACCAGGGAATCAAGGTCTCAAGGTATAATGCCATTCAGACTTGCAAGTTGGGATGCACTCAGGCCCTGGTCTCCTGGGTCCCCGAGAAGAAGCCAGTTCCCTACAAGCCACCCCACCCTTTGTTGTTATATACAGAAGCAGTCAGGTGAACCGAGGCTGGAAAGTCAGATAGGATCCCCAAGGATGGAAGGCAAAGTATTTCTCCTGTCCTAGCTTCCTGCAGCCAAGCCCACCCCACCACATCCTCGGCTGCCAGCCCACTGTCTCCTGGCCTAGGTCCTGCTCACCTTCCAGCACTACTCTCCAGGTAGCAAAAAAGACCTTGCTGAGTGGAACGAGGGGGTTGGGCCCCATGGGCTGGTACTGATTATTCAGGCGGAACATGAAAGGTTGGATGAGGGTGTGGCCATAGCGGAAGGCATTGGTGAAGACATTGGAGATTCGAGGGTCCACCGAGTCATTGTAGCATTTGTAGCGCGGCAGGTACTTCCTCAGGGCCTGTGGTCCCAGCACCAGGGGCAGGTAGTCCCGGTAAGTGATGATCTAAAGAAAAGTCACGCTCAGAGTGGCCTCTCCACGCCACCTTCTCTACAGAGTCTCCACCTGCACTCCTGGCTTGGGGAGCCCCTCCATTGACTATGGCCAGGGTTGTCTCCCACAGCACTGGACCTGGGTCCAACAGAGTGGCTTCTGAGTGGTGGCTTATAAACAGAGCTCTACTGCTTACCTTCTGTGTGACCTTGGGCCTGTTATTAACCTCTGTGAGCCACTGTTACTCAAATGTAAATTAAGGATAATTATGCTGCCCTCTGACTTAAAGGATTAAATAACAAAGGGCTTTCTTAGTCAATAGCTCCTTTGCCCTTGAGTTATTAATGTTTTGCTTCTCCTAATTTATAAGCACCTGAGGACAAGGGTTGTAGCTCATTTCTCTGGAAATTACTCAGTGCCCAGCAAGCACTTGGCTCACAGTAAGGTTCCATACGTTTGTGGAGGTGGGGGAGGCAAAAAAGAAAAGGGCCACCCTAGATGATTTCCTCAGTGAAAAGAGAAGATATGGAACAGTCTCACTCTTGATTCTAGAGTCTGGAATTTTCTGTGAGGCTTGAATGAATCTCACTTAAGTTCTTGGTGCAAAGCAAAAACTTACCCTCAGCACCTGCAACTCTCTCCCTCTCTGGAGTCTGAGAGTATTGAAAAGGTGTGTGCGTGCATGCACACAGGTGTGTGTGTGTGTGTGTGTGTGTGTTTACGTCTTGGGGAGAGGATGGGGGTATTGAAGTATCAAAAGTTGGGAGAGAGAACCAGGAACATTTTGCAGGGGTAAATAAAGGTGAGGAGATTGGGTGAGCTATGATAGAGCCAAATGAAGAGGTGAGTGGGTGAAGGAGCCAGGAGACGGGGGGGGGGGGGCACGGAGAGAAAAGGAGAGGCATTTATTGACCAGCTGCTACACACCAGGCACTTCAGACCCACCCCTTTAATTCTCCCAAAACCATCCCAATGGACAGGAAAGAAGAAATAGGAGCAAGCCTAGGAGAGAGAGGATGGAAGGCAAGTAACCTTCATCAGGCACTCAGTATTGCCAGGTGTTTTCATATATATCATTTAATCTTTACAGTGTCGTGGATGAATATGTTGAGGCTCAAAACACTGGCCCAAAGTCACACAGCTAGGATGTGGCAGAGGCACATCTGCATCCCAAGCCTGCCACATCCCTGGCATCATCAATACTCAGGACGGCATACCTGGACCATGGCTCCCACGATCTTGCGAGCTTCTTGGTAGAGCCTCTCTCCATCCCAGCCTGGGTTCAGGCGCTTGAGTTGTGTGGCCAGCCGGTTGTGCTCCCGCAAAAAGAGTGTGTGCATGGAGGCGAGCTCGGGCATCTCACTTGAGCGGGGGTCCCCTTGGGGAAGCAAAAGCTACTGTCATTCCTAAGACCCCATCAGAAAGGACTTGCTCCACAAAGACCCCCTCCCCAGCCAAGATCTGAAACCCAGACTTTGTTCCATCCATCTTTCCACACCATGTTCAGTTTACACCTCCTCCAGGAGGTTCCCCCTTGATGCCCTGGTCCACCATGATAAATTCTTCCTCTGTTTAGGGGCACTGCTGCTTGGAGATGCTCATTCAATAGGCATCAGATCTGCCTCATGACTTGCCACCTTCTAATGCCTGAGACTGGGAGCTCCTTGAAGACGAAGACCATGGCTTGTCCCTTTTTGTATCTGACCCTCCACCCAACTCACACACAGACACATGGAGTTTAACACAGTGCCTTCTACAAAGCAGGAGATCCGTAAACATTGCTTGGTTGACTTATTCTCTTGCTTCAGGCCAGACCAAAAAGTAGCATGCATGTTAGCACTCCTTACTTCCATGCCCATGTCAGACATAGCTAATGATCACAGCACTCTCTCCTGCTAAAATTGGAAGCAACCTCAGAATCCTTCTTAACACAGGACTCTAGAAAGCCACTAGCCACCTGATCAGAGTTGCCATCCTCGCCCTTACTACATGCTAATTTGCAGCCTGCTCGGGCTCCAGAGAACGGGGTGGAGGGTAGATTTTTACAGTCCACATCTGAGACTGTTAGAAAAAAAAAAAAAGAAAACCAAGTGAGACCCCTAATCCCTCCAGTCCTCCCCAAGCCTTCTCTGGAAGGGCCAGAGTTAGGACCAGGCCCGTTTAGCAGGACACTGGGTTCAGTCTTTATAAGTTCTAGAGGCTGGTGGGAAAGAAACTCTGGGAGCAGCTTTACCATCCCATGAGCTGCCAGAGGGCACGATGATCCAGACCCAGGACATGTGGCTCAACACCAGGATGGAGGCAGCCATAGGTTGCTGAGGAGTGCTGCTCTTCCTTCACTAGCCCAGAAAAGTCTCACAGGAGCCGACCTGGATCCTCCTGCCCAGGACCAGTGGGGGAGAGGCCACGGGGAGCCAGCCATCAGGAGAAGAAGTTGGGAGGCCAGAGGGAAGGGCCTCAGGACCTTTTTTGATCCACTATTGGATTTACATTAAAAAACATTGGAAGTTTCTGGGCATGGGCACCATTATTGCTCCAACCATATCCCCAGGGCTTCCAGGTATTTAAATTTAAAATCTCACCTTCTCTAATTACAGGGAATCAAGATGGCAGGAGGTGATATTCTGGAGCAGCACTGTCCCATAGAACTTTCTGAATTGATGAAAATGTTCTACATCTGTGCTGCCCTATATGGGAGCCACTAGCCTATGAAGTTATTGAATGCTTGAAATGTGGCTAGTACAGCAGAGGAACTGAATTTTACTTTTAAGTTAATTTAACTTAAGTTCATTTTAATTAACTTAAATGTAAATACAAATAGCCATGTGTGGCCAGTGGCTACCATAGTGGATGATGCAGTTCTAGAGAGTGAGGGTGCCATGTCTCCTTAGTTGCCTGTCCCTGGGGACTCAACTCTCTGGCAGAGTCCAGAGGGAAAGGGAGAGATGTAGAAAGGGATGGACAGATGGAAAAGAAGCTCCTTGGCTATCCCTGGGTCTCCTTCTTAGGTTTGTTCTGTTTTTGTTTTTGTTTTTTGTTGGTTTTGGTTTGGGGGTGGGGGTTGGTCTGCTTTTTGGTTTTGGTTTTTGCTCCACCCAACTTGTTACCAAGGCAACTGGATTAGTATCATGAAGTTGATGAGGACAGAGTCACAAACAGCACCCCCGCCCCCAGCAGGGTGTGCCCATGCACCAGCCCAAGTTCCTACTCGTTGCTGACCTGCCAGGAAGCAGGGGATGCGCGCAGAGCGGTTGGTGAGGAGGCAGGGGTCATCATGCAGGTTGTCAAAGGGCAGCAGGGCCCGACCATTGTCACTGAAGCGGGTGTTGACGGCCAGCAGCCCCAGCTGGTTGGTCAGGTTTCGAAGCTTAGTGGCCAAAGGGTCCTCACTGCCATACACCATGCTGGCATCCATGAAAGAGGTGAGCGCATTGATCTGGTTGCGGATGGTGATGTTGCTCTCTGTGCAGGCTGGGGAGGAGCGGAAGAAGGGGAGGCAGTCACGCTGGTTCCTGATGCGGGGGTCATCTGGTGGGATCTGTGACACATAGACAAGCCCCGCTCACCAAGGGCAGGGACAGAGTGGCTCTCCCCCGGTCCACCCCCCACCCCAAGGCCTTGATCCCACCTCCAAAGCAGCCTGGAACCCAGGACCAGACAGGGAGACCCAGACACCACAACGGGTTCCTCAGGACTTCTGGCCGCCCTCAGCCGGCAGGGAGGCCTCTCAAGTCCCACGGACGATCCCCGTCTGCGGTTGCACCTGCAGAGTGCTTCTGAGCTAAGGGGTGATGACCAGGACTCTGGAATGGGGGATGTGCACCCCCGGAAGAAGAGCCAGCCAGTCCTCACCTTAACTTTCTCTCCCTCTTTCTCTCCCCCAGTCTGCCCCTCCCTCCCCTGTTCTCTGGATGCAGTCCCTACACTCGCAGTTGGCTTTTTCTTCCTTTTCTTTTCCTGCCCCCCCCACCCTTCCCCGTGGTCCTTTTCCTGTCTTTCACTCTGGCCCCTGCCTATCTCTCCTCTTCTCTCTCTCTCTCTCTCTCTCTCTGCCATTCTCCTTCCTTTCTCTCCTCTCCCACTCCCCTCCAGCCCTCCAGCCCTCCAGCAATGGACAGCCCAGGCTCTGTGCAATGTGCCCGGATGCGGGAAGGTGCCCCTCTCTGGTCAGAGGAAAGGGGGACTGAACACGCGGCACCTACACGCGGAGGTTGGAGGGAGGCAGGAAGGTCCTGCGCCAGGGAGGTGGAGGGGAGTGGGTGAGCAGGGTGAACCTTACTCAGGAGCTGGGGAAGGGGTTCAGCACAGAGGGAGATGGCCGCTTGCAGGAATCATGGCCCCTATCCCCACCGGGCAGGCAGCGGCGGGGCAGGAAGGAGGAAGCACCTTGAGCGGGAAGCAGGGAGGCTCCTGCTCGCAGCTGGTCTTGCAGTCGACACTAGTGATGAAGGACGCCAGGGCGCCGGGATCCGGGCTCAAGTCGAGGTCGTGGTCGATCAGCTGGCCCCACTGCACGAACAGCAGCGAGCGCTCCTGGTCCGGGGTCAGCTGCTCCGTGGGGAAGCGCACGATGGCGTTGGAGACGGCGCGCGCCTGCGGGACACGGGGCGTCAGGGGCCGCCTGGGGCCCCGCGCGCCTCTGGGCCCGGCCTCGCCCCCTCTGTCGGCCGGTGCTCACCAGGGGGACCGGGAAGCCGCCGCGCTTGACCCCGCGCGTCCAGCCGAAGGGCAGCGAGAAGCCGTCCTCGTACTCGGCCGGCAGCCAGCGCGCGAAGGCGCGGTTGGAGGCCCCCAGCGTGGGACTGCGTCTGCAGGGATCGGACGGGGCGCTGACACGACATAGCGCCACGGGCCGGTGGGGGACCCGGACGCGACCCCGCGTCCGCCGCCCGCCCCGGGGCCGCCCCCAGCCAGCAGCACCTGTTGTTGCACTGCCCGGTGATGGTGCGGTACTTGTCGTTCTCGGGGCACGTCACCCCCACGTCCTGGTAGGCGCAGCCGCTGGACTTGGACAGCAGATTCAGCTGCGCGGGTGTCAGCACGTCTGAGGCCGGGGAAAGAGGGATGTGGGAATTGAGTCCCTCCCCCCCATTTCCTATCCTAAGCTGGGGAGCCTTGATTTGGGGGCACAGAGAGGAGACTCCGATGTGCCTGAGCCTCCCCCCGGAAAGACGGGGTGGGGGGGGGACGGAGGGGGGCACTGGGAGATGCCTGAGGTCCCGAGTAGAGCAGGAGACTGAGGTTGTAGGGGCAACGGTACCGGTGATG
Organism: Panthera uncia; assembly: GCF_023721935.1. Lineage (NCBI taxonomy): Eukaryota > Metazoa > Chordata > Mammalia > Carnivora > Felidae > Panthera > Panthera uncia. Next base: position 31,366,614 of record NC_064814.1, read on the forward strand.
TTGAGGGGCCCTGGCCGCAGAGGCCGCAGCTTCCTCTCCAGCAGGCTTAGGGCCACATGCAGATAGTCAGCAGCCCTCACGGCTGTCCTGGTGGCTGCCACCGGCTGCTTGAAGTAGGACAGGAGATCCATGGGGCTGGCCAAGCCACTGCGAAGCTGCTGCTTGATGCTGTTTGCAGAAGGGAGGAGTGAGGCCACAGAAGGTGGGGGCAGAGACACTCAGCAGAGCCCGCAGGACAGTGGAGACAGACCCACGGACAGGAAGCAGGTTTCTGTTTATAAACGGACTACGGACCTGGGTATCCAGACAGAGGCAAGGCCATGGGGAGTGATGTTCTCAAACCCAAAGACACAAAGACTGACAGGCAGACAGAGGGTCCCATCCGTACCCACGAAGTCCCTGCATCAAGTTCCTTCTCCGAAAGACCTGGGGCAGCCTTGCCCAGAGCTGGGAAGTGCCCAGTAACCCACCTCTCCCGCTGTTCCTTGTAGGCCGTGTCCACTAGCCGCTTGGCCTCCTCCATGCAGGTCAGCACCACAGAGGTCTCCACCGCCTCCGGGACAGCTGTCCAGAACAGGAGTCACATAAGTCAGGAATGGGCCCCAGAGCCGGGGTGGCCTGCGCTGAGGAAAGGGATCCTTGGGACTCACAACCACCCCCAACACACCACCTTTTCCCCTTCTTTCTGCCCTGTTACCTGGACCGGCACCCTCAGAGGGCTGGGGCACCGCCAGAATGGCCAGGAGGAGCCCTGCAAGCGCCAGCAGCAGCTTCATCTCTGCAACAAGACCCCAAGCCCAGTAAGTCCAAAGCCCACAGTGCATTCGGGAGAAGAGAGCCCCACCATCCCTCTCCTTCTGGCCCTTCACTCCCACCTTCATACCCCTGTCCAACCTCCATGGGTCCTGCCTACCTCCTGGACGGAGGGGTTCACAGCACGCCTCTTTCACCAGCTTCAGTCTCTCAGCCCCTCAGGACCTCACCTCTGAAGTTCACCTGGCATTGGCCATGCGGTTCAGCTGAATCCAGACCTTTATGTCCTCTAGGCTCAGTGGGGGGGTGGGGGGTGGGGGAGTGGGGGGGCAGACAAAACCCGCCCCTGGAGACTAAACGCTCTCTCCTCCCCCACTGGGGTTGGGGTGCCCAGAAGGTGATCGCTTCTATGGGAGAGAGGGACAGGAAAGGAGAGACCAGAACTGTGCCCAGCCTTTGAACTTAGCATTCCACCCGAGTTTCTCAGCTCCCATTGTGTGCCTGGACAATTGTTGTCCCCAGGTGTATAGGCAACTAACCCCCCTCCAAAATTCTGTTTATTTATTTATTTTTTTAATGTTTATTTATTTTTGAGACAGAGAGAGACAGAGCATGAACGGGGGAGGGGTAGAGAGAGAGGGAGACACAGAATCGGAAGCAGGCTCCAGGCTCTGAGCCATCAGCCCAGAGCCCGACGCGGGGATCGAACTCACAAACCGTGAGATCGTGACCTGAGCTGAAGTCGGACGCTCAACCGACTGAGCCACCCAGGTGCCCCCAAAGTTCTGTTTAAATTTAGTGTCCAGGGATCCTTGGAAAGGGACAAAAGTCAGGAACCAAGAGCCTAAGGAACTATGGGAAATAGAGTGACCCCAGAGGAGGAGGGAAGGTGTAGGGGACTCTTGGAGTAACAATCTGATCAGCCTCGGGGGGTTGTCCCCCACCCCCAACAGTACGCTGGCCCTTGGCAGCCCCCCCATTCTTGGCGAAGGCTAAAGGGACAGGAAATCTGGCTGAAGACCGTTGGATTTCACAGGAAAGCCTGGGGGCTACAGGCTCAGGACCAAGGTAACTTCCTCTATCCCTCTCCTCCTCCCCTTTCTTCTGGGCTCTGGGTAGCCGGCTATCTTCAGCACTCCTGCCACCTGCTCCTGGATTTCAGGAACCAGGAAACAGCAGAGCTGGATGTGGTTAATGGTCAGTTAGGTGACACAGCCCAGGGCCTCTCTGGGATCAGGTCAGTGCAGTTAAGAGGACTGGGGCTAAACTGTAGGATAGCTCTGGAATAGAATGAGATAGTGCTTCCCCTGAAGAACGCTGGCAATGCAGCTGCCATTCTCAGGCAGGACAAGTACCCCGTGACTAATGGCTGTTTGTCCATCTCCTTGGGCCCTTGTTAGGCTCCCCTGTTATTTGGTCTAGCCACACCTCCTACCCTGGCCACCTTCCTGCCCTCACTCTTGTCATCTATGCTCAGACCACATCTTGACCGAGGAACAAAGGACAGCAACACATCCAGAACACCCTCCTGGTATGCCCACAGATCCTGTCACTTGAGGGAAGTGGAGCCCAGTGGAGCCCATGAAGGAGGAGGCCATTCTTCCAGCCTGGCTCTGCCAACAACTTGTTATGTGTGAACTTGGACAAGTGGCTCCTTGTGAATCAGATTCTAGAATTTTATACTTTTGAAAATACTTTTTTAATGTTTATTTATTATTGAGAGAGAGAGAGAGAGAGAGAGAAAGAGAGCACAAGTGGGGGAGGGGCAGAGAGAGAGGGAGACACAGAATCCGAAGCAGGCTCCAGGCTCTGAGCTGTCAGCACAGAGCCCGACGCGGGGCTCGAACTCAGGAACCGTGAGATCATGACCTGAGCTGAAGTCAGATGCCAACCGACTGAGCCACCCAGGTGCCCCGAAAATACTTTTTTTTTTTTTAAATTTTTTTTAATGTTTATTTATTTTTGAGACAGAGAGAGACACAGCATGAACGGGGGAGGGGCAGAGAGAGAGGGAGACACAGAATCGGAAGCAAGCTCCAGGCTCCGAGCCATCAGCCCAGAGCCCGACGCGGGGCTCGAACCCGCGGGCCGCGAGATCGTGACCTGAGCCAAAGTCGGACGCTTAACCGACTGAGCCACCCAGGCGCCCCCTGAAAATACTTTTTTAATCCTACAAGTAATATATTTCCACTCATGAGAATTTAGAGAACACAAGCAAAAATAAAAATAAGTCAAAATCACTTATAATCAAGTGAGGTTATGGGTAAATTTTTTCTTTCCAGGCTTGTCATTTTTCATACAAATAAGCAGGAAGAAAATAATTCCTCATAATCCCACTACTCGTAAATAACCCCATTTAACAATTTGATATCCTATATGTAGATATAATATGTATTTTTTTTTTTTTTTTTTTTGGAGAGAGAGAGCAGGGAAGAAGGGCAGAGGGAGAGAGAGAGAATCTTCTTTTTTTTAAATGTTTATTTATTTTTGAGAGAAAGAGAGAGAGAGAGAGAGAGAGAGACAGAGCATGAATGGGGGAGGAGCAGAGAGGGAGACACAGAATCCAAAGCAGGCTCCAGGCTCCGAGCTGCCAGCCCAGAGCCCAATGCGGGGCTCAAACTCACCAGCCTGAGTCAAACTCATGACCTGAGCCAAAGTTGGACACTCAACTGACTGAGCCACCCGGGCACCCTGAGAGAGAGAATCTTAAGCAGTTTCCACATTTATCATGGACCCTGACACAGGGCTTGATCTCACGACCCTGGGATCATAACCTGAGCTGAAATCAAGAGGCAGACACTCAATCGACTGAGCTAACCAGCTGCTCCTAGATATAATATGTATTTTAAAATGTGATAAGAGCATACTCTAAATTTTGTCTTACAACCTAGTTTTAGTACCTAACAATTTAGCCTGGACATCTCTCTATGTCAATAAATATAGACTCAGTCCATTTGTATATCTGCATAATATTTTGTATGAAGTACTATGTACTAGTATATGAAGTACCAGTATTATTCACTAATTCCCTCTTGTTAGATACTTGGGTTGTTTCCCATTTCCAGTGTTATAAGCAGTACTAGGGTCAACATCTGTGGGGTTAAATCTGTAGTCCTATCTTCAGTTATTCCCTCAGGCAAGAAGTTCTAGATGTAAAATTGATGCATATTTGGGTAGCAACATTTTTAAGGCTTTTTAAAAAAAAATTGTCAAATGGCCTCACGAAGATTGCACCTCACCCTTCCATTAGCCATGCCTGAGCGCACCTGTTCCCCGTTGCCCTCATCAGCTCTGACAATTAGCGTCCTCTTACCCTTTCAGGGGAATTGTCAAGGCTCAAGAGGACAGAGATAAGCCCCTTGCAGCTCATATGAGAGAGACGGAGCTCAGTGAGGGAAACGACTGTGTCAAACGCAGCAGTGTGGCACAGCTCAGAATGATCTAGCTGTCAGGTCTCCTGACTTCCACACCAGCACTCTTCACCCGGTGGCCTCTGCATCCTCACTCCTGACCTTTCTTTCGGGCATTTATTCAAGTACTGAGCCCTTGCAGGGGCCGCTTGCACTGTGCTGGCCACTGGGCGTACCCCGCTGAGCACAGTGCGGGCTTTGTCCTCAAGGAGCACACAGGAGAATACGGAAAGGCAAACTGATGGCACATGAGAGCCTTGTGCGGTGTTCTTTGGGGGCATCAAAGAGTAGCACGTGGACCAACTGGAGGTACTTAGGAAAGATTTCTTGAGGAGTTGGTGCTTGAGACAATCTTGAAGAATGTTTAGAAGTTGACCAAGTAGGGGCACTTAGGTGGCTCAGTTGGTTAAGCACCCAACTTCAGCTCAGGTAGTGATCTCGCGGTCCGTGGGTTCGAGTCCCATGTTGGGCTCTGTGCTGACAGCTCAGAGCCTGGAGCCTGCTTGGGATTCTGTGCCTCCCTCTCTCTCTGCCCTCCCCCACTCACGTTCCAGCTCTGTCTCTCAAAAATAAATAAACATTGAAAAAAAAAATTAAAACGGGGGGGCACCTGGGTGGCTCAGAGTTAAGTGTCCGTCTTCGGCTCAGGTCATAATCTCGCAGTTCGTGAGTTCCAGACCTGTATTGGGCTCTGTGCTGACAGCTCGGAGCCTGGAGCCTGCTTCAGATTCTGTCTCCCTCTTTCTGCATCTCCCCTGCTCACGCTCTGTTTCTGTCTCTCAAAAATAAACATTGAAGAAAAAAAAAAGAAAAAGAAAAAAGAAAAACTAAAGCCTTTTCAACGAATGATGTTAAAATACCCTTCACTCTCTGCTGCTGTGCAGGTGGGAGAATTCTTAGGATGTACAATCCCAAACCACCTGCCTTTGGCTCAGGGCTGGAGCAGTGGGCTTGCATTTACCTGCAGAGACTTGAGATGCTCCTTGACTTTTACAATGTTTCCAACCACTTAATAATGAATCAACTGGGCTGACCGCAATGCTGTCCAGTGTGTACCTCTGCTGACCCCTCATGTAGGCCGTGTTTATTTGAGGCCCAAAGGGCTTCTCAGCGTGCAGAGTAACCAGAAGGAGACCATGTCTGTGGGAGGAAATATTCCAAACAAGCCTAGTCCCTTAAATTACCCCCAGTTCCCATCCCAGGGGTGGCCTCTGGAGGGCGCTGCAACTACTCCATCTCAAGACTACAGTCCTGGGAGGAAGTCCGCCCCCCCCCAAACCCTCCCCGCGCGGGCGCCTTCCCTTCTCCCCACTTACCTTCCCAAACACCCCCACCCCAGGGTAAAGTCCAACTGCCTGTGGGATAACGGGCCCTCTGCTACTGCTTGCAAAACAGTGCGCTCTTTCTTAATGCTGTTTAGGAAACAGTTCAGTTGGGATTACCGCCAGATTTCCTGTGTGTGTGTGTGTGTGTGTGTGGTTGGAGAGAAGGAGGCTATGGAAGCTGGGCGGAGGCAGGGTCAATGACCCCTCAGACACAGCAATTGCACCTGGCCCAAAGACCTTCTTTTCTTGCTCTTTAAATTTTTTAAAATTAATTTTGAATCGTACAGGTAATACGTGGATACATTGTGAATAAAACTAAAATGTCACAAATCCCGTGAAAGCTCTCTTTAGATTAGGTTATTGCACCATCCCTAATTCCAGTCTCCTTCCTCCACTCCTCAGACCCACACCCTGTTGCCATTTTTGTGTTTGTCCCTCCAAGCCTTTTACTTTACATTCATTTATACATATGGATCTGTGGGAAACATTTGTCTTCCTTTGTTTTCCCACAAATGATAGTACATTAAACATTTTGTTGGGCAATGTGCTTCTGTCATTCAACAGGACATCTTGCAGATCTATCATATACTACTTAGAAAACAATCTCACTGTTTTAAAAACCTCTCGTACATTCTTCTGTGAAGTTATACCTCCATCATGCGACCATTCCTCTCTTGATGGGAACTGACATTTTCCCATTTTTTCACTATTAAAAACAATGCAGCAAGAAGCCTCTGTACACACAAACACACACCCACACACCTTGTCCTCCAGGGTAAAGATTGAGAAGTGAGCCACAGGTTTGTGCATTTAAAATTTTTAATAAATCCGTAATACCAAACTGTCCGCCAGATTTATCAAAATTCTCAAGGGCAAAGACTGGAATCACATTATTCGTTCAATTTTTATTTCTTTCGATAATAGCCAGCATCTTTTTATTTGAATTAGCTGTTCTGTAAATGTCCTGTGTTTGGCGTTGTCCGTTTTTCTATCGGATTGTCATTGTTTTATTTATTTGTAAAAGTTACCATATATTCTGAATAATACTAATCTGTTAGCTGTTTTGTATATTGTTAATATTTTCCAGCCTGTAACTTTTCACTTGTTTTTTATAGGGTCATTAAAAAAATTTTTTTTAATGTTTATTTTCGAGAGAGACAGAGCACGAATGGGAGAGGGACAGAGACAGACGCACACACACAGAATCCGAAGCAGGCTCCAGGCTCTGAGCTGTCAGCCCAGGGACTGACACAGGGCTCAAATTCACGAACTGAGAGATCATGACCCGAGCGGAAGTTGGACGCTTAACGACCAGCCACCCAGGCACCTCTATAGGGCCATTTTTTACGAAGTGGTCAGATTGATCAATCTTTTCCTTTACGGATTTTCCTTTTCAGACTTGTATAAAATGATCTTTCCTTTTTCAAGAACATAAACATACTCTCCTAGATATTCGATTTTCCACATTTAGATCACTAAAGCATCTGGAATTTTTGAGTGTGAAAAGTGTAAGTGCACAGTGCAAGAGTGGACTATATTCATTTCCAAATGGGTAACCAGTTGTCCCAATGCCTTCTGTTTTTTCCCCAACTGAAATGAGATACTGCCTTTTCTCACTTAACATAAATGTGTGTGTTTTTCTGGAATATTCTATTCTACTGATCTACTAGTCTGTTGATTCCTATGTCAATATCATTGCAATTTCCCTAACTTTTTAATATTTTTTATTTCCATTAAGATAAATTCTTCTTCCTCATTCTTCTTTTCAAAGGAATCTTCAACATTCTAACATATTTACTCTTATGAATATTTCAATATCTAGTTCCATGAGAAATCGTATGGATATTTTCATTGATATTGTATTCAATTTATACATAAATCTGGTGACAATTGGTATCTTTAAGATATCGTCTTCCTATTCATATACATCCATTCATTCAACATATGTTTCCCGAGTACCTGTGGTCCAGCACTGTTCTGGGAACTAGGAACAGAGCAATTACCAAATCACTTACTCTCCTAGAATTTACATTCTTGCGTAACACAGTACATCATTTTATTTGTCTACCTTTATATTCTTCATTGAAATGTTATTGTTTTACCTTCTTGTTAGGTTTGTTCCTAAGTACTCCCTTTTTGAAATAGGTATATAAATTTTGTCATTAAGTTTCTCCACAGAACTTGTAAAATCATATAAGTGTTTTCTTTCTTTAAAAGTTTTAGTATGCTTCTTTTAGTTCTCTAGAAGGCAGAGACATAGATCTGAAAAACACTGGACATTTTTAACCCCCACCCCCATCCTAGAAAGGTTGTGTTCTCTAATGAACAAGGTTTAAACAAAAAAATTTTAAGTGACTATTCAAGCTATTGTTAGTTGCAAAAAATAGTTCCCAAATTTGTCTCAGGTAGTATTGTAGAGATAAAGACAAGTCAAATGATATGATTATACAAATGTTGAATGGATATTCAATTAAACCCCTTTATACCTGTGGTTATTGGTAGTGGGGGTAGGGTAAGTGTCCATGAGACAAAGTTAAAAAAAAAAAACACTAAAAACATGAAGCACTAAACTCAAAGTAAAAGAATGCAACAGCAACTCTACCAATCAGATTAGTTAAAATCGTAAAAAGCTAATAAAGCCAGCACCAGTCAGTATGTGAAAATATAAGTGCAGATTGGCCCCCACGACACGGGATGGCAATTTGACAATGTCAGTCAGAATCCAAACTGTACATTTGTTCTGACTCAACAATTCTACTTTCAAGAAGAAATGTATCCTTCAGATGCTTTGTTAGGAAATCATAAAGATACCTGCCCAAGAGTGTTCATTTCGGTCTCATTTCCAACAACCAAAAGACCAGAAACAAGCCATATGTCCATCAAAAAAATGTTTGACACACTGGTCATTCATATAATGGTGTTTTATGCAACCTTTAAAACTAATGAAGGTGGGGGGGGGGGCGCTCCTGGGTGGCTCAGCTGGAAGAGCATGTGAATCGTAATTTCAGGGTTGTGAGTTCAGGTCCCACGTTAGGGCCTTCATAAAAAAAAATAAAAACTAATGAAGGAGGCCTATACACAGGAATACAGAAAGATATGTTGCCAAAAGAAAAGAGCTAGTTACAAAGCATATACCACATGATACAATTCATGCAAAACACACAGACACACATGCATGCTATGGGCATATATATATACATTTAAATATGCATAGAAAATCCTGGAAACAGGCACAGAAGCCTATTAAGTATGGTTACCATTTGGGGAATGGAACTGAAAGGGTTGGGTGGAGGGTGGTTATTTTAAAACCAATGCTCCTCTGATAGTTTCACAAAAAAAATAAAATAACTTCATTACCAAAAAAAAAAAAAAAAAAAGGCAAGACAAAACAAAACTAGTAACATCTCCCTCCACCTAACCTTCCCAAAGTAGCAAATTTTGATTTTTTTTTTTTTACATAATCAGTGGTTTTGGATTACTTTTGCTTTGGTTTACTTAATATGAAGTCAAACACTACCAAAGATTGAAATGATAGCATCGGCATATGGGGTAAGCATTTTGCCTGTGGGAGACTTCAGTAGCATGACTGATAATGTGGCTAAGTATAAAACTCAAGTTCAAATTTCTTTCTCTTCAGCACTTGAAAGACATTGCTCCATTATCTTTACACATCCAGTACTACAATTAAGTTCTCTGTTACAAGTAGACTCAATTAAGCCCTATTTCAGGCAAAGCAGAATTAACATGAGCTACAGGATCCATCGGCCAAATCTGACTATGGAGATGTCACGGAAATGAGACACAAAAGTGAAATTGTTGGAGAAGAGAAAATAAAAAGAGCTGGTAAGGGGAACACAGACTAAGAGGGAGAGGGGCCAGGTTTCTCCAGCACGGGATGGGGCTAGAAGGAGCTACCCAGTCCCCCTCCTCTCTGCACGTTCTAGCCCTCATCAGATCAGTGCCCACCATGTAGAGACAGCAAGGCGGGGAAACAGCCCCTCAAGGCCAGCAAAAGTTTGTGAAAGGGGACGTTACATGGTGATGCTGGACCCTGGCTGGGCTGGGAAGTGGAAACACAGCTCCTTTCCTCTACCCTGACGACTAGACTATTATGACCTAATGGGAAGTTCTCACTTGGGCACAAGTACATGGAGAATCCCTAATGAGTAAGATCCCCCGGGTAAGTGCAGGGTGGAAACAGTGGATGAGCCCAAATTATAACCACAGAGTCTCTCTAAGCTGTGAGTCTCCCACCAACGCCCTTATCTGTGCCTTGTACACGCTCTTCAAACTCAACAGGAGGGGGACATACCAGCTCGTAGGCTTTCATCCTCTATCCTTCTCCCAGGTCATGACCAAGTGAAATTTATCCCAGGAAACTCAGGTTGGTTTAACGCTGAAAAATCACTGAAATTTACCACAACTAAGACAGAAAACCATATAACCTCCCATTAGATGCAGAAAGATCGTTTGACAAAGTCCAACATCCATTACTGACTATTTAAAAAAAAACAAATCAAAAAGCCCAACTCTGCAAACTAGGAGTAGAAGAGAACTTCCTTGAATCTGATGAAGGGTATCTACAAAAATATATGTCACTAACATCATTATTCATAGTTAAAGACTAAATGCTTTTCTTTTTCCCTAAGACCAGGAACAAGGCAAGTGTGTCCACTCCTATAATTTCTATTTAGCACTGTACTAGAGGTTCCATCCAATGCAGTGGAGGAAGGAAGGAAGGAAGGAAGGAAAGAAGGGAGGGAGGAAGGAAGAAAGGAAGGAATGGAGGGAGGAAGGGAGAAAGAAAGAAAGACAGACCGAGACAGAAAGAAAGAAAGAAAAGGCATCAAAATTTGAAAGGACGAAGTAAAACTCTTTGTTTATATACAGTATGATCACATATGTAGAAAATTCTTAAGAACCTACAAAAACTACTAGAACTAATAAGTGAGTTTGGTAAGGCTGCAGCATACAAAGCCAAAATATAAAAATCAGTTGTATTTCTATATACTAAGAACAAAGAATCTGAAATTTTAAATAACAATACCATTTATAATAGCATCAAAAATATGAAATAATTAGGGGAGTGCCTGGCTGGCTCAGTGGAGCCTGTGACTCTTGATCTTGGGGATGTGAGTTCGAGCCCCACGTTGGGTATAGAGATTTTCTTTTTTAATTTTTGTTAACCTTTATATATATGAGAGACAGAGAGAGGCAGAGCGTGAGAAGGAGAGGGTCAGAGAGAAAGGGAGACACAGAATCCAAAAGAGGCTCCAGGCTCTGAGCTATCAGCACAGAGCCTGACGCAAGGCTCGAACAAACTCACGGACTGTGAGATCACAACCTGAGCTGAAGTCGGACGCTTAACCCACTGAGCCACCCAGGTACCCCTGGGTGTAGAGATTATTTAAAAATAAAACCTTAGGGCAGCTGGTGGCTCAGTTGAGCATCCCACTTCAGCTCAGGCCACAATCTCATGATTCATGGGTTTGAGCCCCTTGTCGGGCTCTTTGCTGACAGTGTGGAGCCTGCTTGGGATTCTCTCTCTCTCCCTCCCTCCCTCCCTCTCTCTCTGTCTCTCTCTCTCTCTCTCTTTGTCCCTCCCTGATTCGCACTCTCTTAAGATGAATAAATAAACTTAAAAAGTAAATAAAATCGTTAAAAATGAAATAATTAGGGATAAATTGGACAGAAGATGGACAAGATCGAATTACCAAGAGAAATTAAAGACCTAAAGAAATGGACAGGTGTACTGCGTTCATAGGTCAGAAGGCTCAACATTGTTCACATTGTCCCAACTGATGTTTGTCGAGTCTCAATGTTGAGTTTGCCTTGGCCTTAGTAGTTGAGAGCCCCTGCAAGACAGGGCGAGCAAGGCTGCTGACCTGCAGGGATTCGGTGAGAGAGGGAGGGGGCACTTTGGTGGCTCCTCGCCTGGGCAGTGATACTTCTGGTTTCTCCTGGGTGTCACCAACCCCCTAGAGTACCACCTGGTCTCTGACCTACGCTGCCACTCCCGCTGTTGTATCTAAAGGCAGACGCCCTCGAGCTCGAGCCCCACTTTGGGTAAGCCCACTTCTCTATCTCTGCCCTTCATGGGATTCTCTCTCTCTCTCTCTCTCTCTCTCTGCCCCTTGCTCACTTGCTCCCTCTCTCTCTCTCTCAAAAAAAAATAAATAAATAAAAAATAAAGACAGACACCCTCACCTTTGCCCCTGGGCCCCTGGGGAGGAGAATGTGCAACAGTCAGTTGACCTGGTTGCTCCCCACACAGAATCTGGACTAAGCAAGCTGCCAGTAGCCCCCAGGGTTTCTTCTGCTCTGTCTGTGCCACCTCTAGGCATGGAGCAGCACACGGGGCTCACACACACACCCTGCTTTGAGGTTTCTGAGGACGTTCTCCCATCTGTTTTTCTGTCCTCTCTCTGCTGTTCTAGTCTACTAAGAGTCCCCCCCCCCCCACCGCCCTCCTGCTTTCAAGTGGAACTATATAGTTTCCTTGCATTTTTCTTACATCTGTTGTTTCTATGCACTTAGTATGGGAAAGTCAACATTGCAGGAGGTGTTCAGTCTGCCGCCCTGAAACTGGTGCCTTCTCTGGGGTTTCCCGTCCCCTCGCCAGGTCTCTTTCTCCCACCAGAACCCCGCCGCAACTCCAAACACCCGGCCCTGCCACCAGGGGCTCGGGAAGCTGCCACACCGTCTTCTGTGGAAAAGAAACTCAAGAGCTGCTTGGTGTTCTTGTCCATTGGTTTTGCCCCAGTCACCCTCGGATGTAACTTCTGAATTCCTAAGTCAAGTGCAAAACCCAGCACGACCCGCCCCTCGAGGAGCCCTTTGCCCCAGTTAGAGCCCAGCATGCATTTTGTGAAAATAGACTTTATTATAATAAAATGTCTTTTTAAACAAATACCCCCACCATTCCACACCCCTGGAGACCAAGGCCGGGGGTGGGGGTTCAGTCGAACGATCTCCCACCACAGTGAAGGAAACATGCAGAGACACTCACCCAGCCGCAGGGTTAGAGGGGGTGGTGAGGGTAAGGGTGGAGAGCTCTCTACCCCATTCTGGACAGGGAATGTATGAAAATAGCTGCATAAATCTGTCCTCTTCCTCAGCCCCCAGACTCCAACAGGGGCCAGAGGAAAATGATGCAAACGAGAAGTTGAATCCAATGAGCAAAATAAGGCAAACCCAACTCCTGCTTTCTGCCCGCTGGCCCCAGGGCCTTTGGGGGTGGGACACACAGGGGCCAGGAGGCCGGGCTGGCAGGGAGGGGTGGAGCACTATGGAGCGGGGTTAGGCCCGCTTTGGCATGGCCTGTCTCCTTCCTGGGCCTGTGCGGTGGAAGCAAGGTGGAGGAGGCTGGACTGAGGCACTGAGTATGTACATATATACAGGGTTCCGCCCGCCTGCCCCATGGGGAGGGGGCTCCAGGGGATCCAGTGCAAACTTGCCTTCAGGGAAAGGAAGACATGTCAGGATAGCCTGCGCCATCGGAGCGGGGAGGATCAAAGAAGGGACTAGCATCGTGTGGCGGGAAAGTAGGCATAGGTGGATGGACGGGGAGTCACAGGTCCTGGCTCTGTGACTGAGGTGCTCAGCAACCTTGACTGAGTGATTTCCTCATTCTGCGGCTCAGTTTCCCCTCCTATAAGAGGAAGGTGCCCCTCCAGAGGATTCATCCTTGAGGACTCATCTAGCTCTGACCTTCAAAGAGTCTCTGATTCCCATCCAAGTGCCACAGTGTTAACTCAGAAGAATGGGCGTCCAAGGCCTTCCCCACCCCGTGACCCCAGGGGCCTCAGCGGGCCACTTCTGCCTGCAGGATGGGCCACAGCATCACTCCTTCTTCCCAGAGCCCAGTTTCCTTAGGAGCTGCTTTCCCTTGGAGAGGAGACCCCACACCTTCTCGCTTGTGCCCTGTGGCCCCCCCAGTTCAATTGTGGGGAAGCTGCCAGGGCCAGGGGCACAGGACCAGACTCTGGGCAGTAGGGGCCCTTGTGCTGAGCTGGCCCAGTCCTGAAATGTGAGAGAAAAGGGACAAGGTCAGGGCCTGGCTCCCTGCCCCAACCTGACACCTTCGCCCTACAATCTCAGGTACTTACAGCCCTCCATGTCACAGACCCATGGTCAAGAACCAGAGCCCCACTGCCCCCCCTCACTTCCCCCAACACACAGAGCTCAGAGAGGTGAATGTGTATGATGATGCTGAGGGAACACTAAGCTGGGAGTCAGAGGGACAGACATAGAGTCCAGTTCTGCTTCCAGAACCTGGGCAAGCCGCTCCCCTTCTCTGGGTCTTCCTAAAGGGTACTGGGCTGACAGAGCTCAGGAGTCCTCGGACCTACCCCTCGGGATGGGTGCCCCCAATTCCCCCATGTCACCCCCTCACAGCAAGGAAGACCAGGACCACTTAGAAGCAGCCACCGCCGCCCCCCTGCCCCACTAGGGAAAGCAGTTCCTGCACCGCCTCACAGACAGAAGCAGCACGCTCAGCCAGTCCAGCAGATGCAGTGCTCCAGTCCCATGAGGAGGAGATTGGGACTCTTCCTTAAATGACCTCTCCGAGGGCTGTGGGGAGCCAGGGCCAGAGCCGCACCACTCAGCCCCACCACTAGCTCTGGAGGCTGCCCTGCTGCCTCTGTCAGCATATGTCCCCTGCTGAACCTCCTCCTAGCTCCACTGGCAACCATGAATGGCTCCCCTTGCCACAGGCCCAGCCAGTGCCATTAGTGGCCTAAAGGCCAGGGATTGGGTGAACAGGAGAGCCACCGGGAAGCCTCCCTACCCCTATTCCCCATTCCCACATCCTTACCTCGACCTCCTGTCCCTGGCACAGCCCAATCAGATCTTGCCCGCCAACGAATTCCCCACCCCTGCCCTCCAGTCCCTTCCTCAATGCCTGCCCCCGACTCACCACCACAGCCTGGCAGTCTCCTGGCCAGAGCCAGCCATAAAGCCCAGACCAGAGGCAGGAGAGCTGGGTGCCCAGCCTAGGACCCCCCAACCCAAGGCCCTGGTGACATGGCAGGGCCTGCCCTCAAAGAGGTTTGCCGGCACCTAGAGGCCAAGGTGTCTACCACTAACCAGCCACGCCTTCCCAGGGCTCCTTCCATAGCATCCCAGGAGGGAGGGGTTGCTGGGGAAACAAACGAAGGGGCCTCTGAGCCCCAGAGATGAATGGTTTGGGGTTATCTATGGATTTCAATCGTTTAAGCCCCCCTTTTATTCTCTCTGGCAGAGAAGATTGAGAATTGGAAGTAAAATCATGCATCTGATCCCCTAACAGGTCATGATGCAGAGGACAAAGGTGGGGAGACTATTATTACTGGTGGAATTACCATATCATCCTTCTGTCACCAATAATAATCACAATATTATAATACCATAGTCATATGGTATCATAATACACAGATGAGTCACAATATGGATGTTACACCACATTCTATAAGCCGCATGAGCTATAGAATATGAGGAGTCAGCTAATATGGGGCATTAGATACTAAAATGACATGTATTCCTATAGCAGCTGGCACTGCCCAAGGTAAAAACAAAAGGAGAGGATGATCCTGCACCCAGATCTGGCTCCACAGCAAGATCTCCCTCCCCCAATCCCTAGGAGAAAGCAGAGAAGCCAGGTCAGCTCCAGTATTCAGGACAAAGGAGTGCTATCTGATTATGGTGACGTAAGGAGTGGGGAGTCACATGAACAGAGGGGGCCAGTCCCCCACTTACATGTTGCTCTCTCTATATATATCTATCTCCATCTAGCACTGGACTCGTCTCCTCCTCATTCTCTGAAGAACAGGGAACAAAGAGAGGAGTTGGGTTATGGACTGACTCACATACTCCCTGCCCAGTCACCAGGTCACTCAGCTCACAGGACCTGGTCCTGCTTTGCACAGCCTTTGCTTCTGTAAATATTGCAGACAGATGCCCAGGGTTTCCCACTGGGGCCAGGACCCATCCCCTCTCCCTACGCCGTCAGGCTGTTAACTCAGCTGTATTCCACCCACCCCAAGGAGAAGCAAGCTCTAAGAACAAGGACCCAGGAAGCTTGCTGGGCCTTGCTGGGCAACTGGCTTTAAAAGACGCCTGGGAGACAGGGTAGGAGGTTCCCTGAAACCCGGGCTGTGACTAGTTACAGGTGTAAGGGCTAGAGGGGTCCTTTTTCACAAGGCCCCTCACCAACATCAGCCCGCGGGGCGCGGGTAGCTGGGAGAGATGGGCCTGGGATCAGGGTCACAGCCGTCATTCCTCTGCAGAGAGCGGCACATACTGGGAGGGAGCTGGCCCTGGCAGGGCTCTCCCTCGAAGCCTCACTCTGCACAGTGCTCCCCCAGATTATAGCCAACTGCTCCCCTCCCACAACACTGTCTGAGCCACCACCACCACTCTGGCAGGGTACAGCCCCAACTCCTGAGCTGGGAGCCCAGCTCTTCACTGACCTGACTCTCGGCCTGGGATGTCCCAGGCTCCCTGTCTGAGCTGCCCGCCTCAGGTCCAGGGCCCTCCAGGAAGTTGGATGGAACCAAGCCCCTCTGTCCATTGAGCTCCCCCTGGGGAAGAGATGCTGATGAGGCTCAGATTAGGAAAGAGGCCTCAGCCCCACCCCCTCAGCCCTGGAGCCCCTGGGGGAACAGCCTGAGGTCAACGTCACTGTCATGGCCTGGTCCATGTCAATGCCTGGTCCATTCCTCCAGGTTTCCTTCAGGAACCCTTGCTCATCCCTGTCCCTGGCTCTGGTAGAGCCCTCCCTGGAAGGGCTGGTGAAGGGGGTATATATAGCAACTCCCCCCCCCCCCCCCCCCCCCATGTTCTCACATAGTAGAAACCATCATCGTCCATGTCACCGAACACAGTAATGATGTCGCCTGCCCGGAAGGGCAGCTCTGCCTGTGGAAAGCCCAAGAGGCCGACGTCAGCCCTGGGGAGGCCCTGCACCACCCCCTTGGCTGGGCTGTCTGTGGGGGTCCTCACCTCCACATCCATGTTGGGGGAGCTCTCCCGAGGGTTGTAGTCAAATGCAGCCACCATGGAACGGGAGGATTTCAAGCTGGCAGAGGAGACCTGCTGGGGGTGGCCTGCAGGAGAAGGGGGAGAGGACTGGGGACTCTCTGGACCCCCTACACCATACCATCCTGCACACTGCTGAGCCCCTATTCACTACCTCTCCACTAGCTGCAGCCCTTGAGGAGAGCCCAGAGGGGCCACCCAACCCCACCTCTCCCCAGTCTCCCCTGCACAGGAATGGCCCCTACCTGCACAGAGTTGGGCAGAGCCTTCTGCCTCAGCTGTGGAGAGAATGTGCAGGTGAGCCCTGCCCCTCACTTCCCTCCTCATCCCAGGCTGGGGGTGGTGCAGGGCAGGCAGGATGCTCGGTCTCACGCAGGGGATACAGGAGAAAAGATGTTCAGGGAACAGAGCCCAGCCCTTTGGATTTGGTAGTAAACTAAGACCCAGAAAAAGGTCAAGGACTTGCTCCAGGCTGCACAGAATTTACAGTCAGGTGCTTTTTGGAGCAGAGGCCCCGGCAAATCACTCCCCGTCCCCATTAAAAGGACACTCCCCAGTGGAGGGAATGGATGTGGATGAAGGTCTTCCCTAATTCCCTTTACCTGCTCAAAACCCCACTCATGTCTCCCCAGAAAGCCAAGCAGTGCTCCCCACCCCCACTCATCCTCACAGGCCCCGAGGGAGAAGGGGGTCTCACCCACCTTTCTTGGAGCGGCGGGGCTTGGGGGGAGGCCCAGCTGTGCGGGCTGTAGAGTACACAAAGGGACCATTCCCTGATCCAGAAAGGAAAATATATGTAAGAGAGAAACTGAGGCAAGGGAGGGGGACAGAATAGTGTCTCTGGAGTCTCCTCTTTGGACTGTGCCAGGGTTCTTGTGCTCAAGTTTCTAAAGGGCTTTCCTCTCCCATCCTAGACCTCAAGGACCCAAACTTCATGGCCCATCCCCTCTGCAACAGACCCCCGTTCCACGTGGCAAGCTAACTGCTGTGGCCACACTGGCCACACTGGTCTCTACAAGGCTCTACAGGTTCTGCTAGACTCCGGATAAATGATGTTCCCTGGACATACAGATGGCTCACGAGGGACTGAGTTGGAGCTGGGGTGGTGGGAGGTAGGTAAGGGACAGCAGCAGGACATACCTGAGCCTTCAGTGAGAATATCTGGGGACAAATAACCCCGCTGGAGCAGCTGCTGTCTCTCTGTGGGACTGTCCACAGCCACCTCAGCCACCATGTTGCAGGGGATGTAGCCTGTCCGACCCCCACCTTCACCGCGGTAGAAGCCATCGGCATCCTTGTCCCCAAACACCTGAAGGCAAAGACCAGTCATCTCAAGAGGCCAATATGGCTTGCTCCCTGGCTCCAAGGCCCTGAGCCCCACAGCACCACACTCAGAATTGAAGAAGAATGCTCTACCTTCTGTGGGTCGTGAAACAGGAAACAGGGGGAAACAGCCAAGAATAAGGATTCATACAGCATCACTCACTGCCTGCACATCCATCCCCCCAGCCCACCCCAGGCTAGATCTCTGTAACCTCTGAACAGCAGCAAAAAGCCTGGAGTAAATACTTGGAGACTCAGCGAAAACTGTAACGTTACCAGGAGCAGTCGCACTGTGCGGTGTGCCCGGGCCAGCAAAGTAACCCACATGCCCTGAACCTAATCCTCAACCACCTCTGGGAGGTGGACATGAACATCAGCCCCATTTTACCAATGAGGAAACTAAGGTCCAAAGCAGCTAGCGCATCTACTCAAGGTTACACAGCTACAAGTGTCAGAGTCAGGACTCTGGCTCTGGAAGCTGCGGTCTCCCCGGTGAAGGCTAGGACACCTCCAGTACAGGAGAGGAGAGAGGGTGGGGGACCTGGACAATCAGTCAGTCACCTTCAGGATCTGGCCCTCCCGGAAGGGGAGCTCCTCTTCCCCAGCGTCAGGGTTGGGTGACATTGACACCGGGTCATAGTCAAACAGAGCCACAAAGGCCCGGACAGGTAGGTCCTGGTAAACCGGCGCTTCTGCCGGGGGGCTCCTCAGAGAGGCTGTGGAAAGAACGATGACAGTAAGGTCTCGCCAAAGGGTTAGGTTAGGAAAGGCCCCTTCGGCCTCACCCAGCCCCCCTCGGGTGCTCACCCAACTCGGTACCGCCCGTCCTGGGGGCCTGGGCCCCTCTCCGCAGGGGGCCCCTCCGCCCAGAGCTGTCCTGCCCTCTGGGCTCCCCAGTCTCTGTTGCCTGCAAAGAGAGCGCAGCAGAGAGCAGAAGTGACACAACAGCCGCTGGTGGGGCATCAGCAGGGGCAGGACCCCACGCGCGCTCCCCAGCTCTGCCCCGTCAGCATAAGCAGCACAGCAGAGCCGGGACACAACATTCCTCTCCTGGAGCCTGGGCCCAATCTCTCGGAGACATCAGACACCCCCACGGGGGGAGGAAGGGTAGAGGGGGAGACCCCGGCTCCGGCCACCCTCGTTGGTGAGTGCAGAAGAGGGAGGGTCTCAGAGCTGGCCGAGGAGCATGGGAGAGGAGGGCCTCTTCTCAGCATCGGGGTCGGGTGATGCTGGACATCACCGTCAGTGTCCTGAAGACGTAACTAAGCTAAGCACAGGGCCACCCTGCCCAGAGGCAGGGGGCTGGCTGGCGGCAATTGGCGACTAGCGGTAACAGAATATTGTGCATCCCAGTTCCGACAGGCAGAAGCAGCAAAGCAGTGGAATGCGGGTGGGAGGAGGCGGGTGAGGGAGCCCAGAGGCCCAGCCCCACCTCCGCGGATGGAGGCGGCAGCGTGGAATGGGAGTGGCTGGTGGGCAGCAAGCAGAGCCACCAGGCGGCAGCAGGCAGGGGGCTGCCAGGGTGGGCAGTGGGCACGGACCCGGGAGGGTGGCTCCTTGGCTCTGCCAGTCGCACCGCGGCCTCTCCGCTCTGGCTCCCCCTTCTCCCAGGCCGAAAGGCGTGGGTAGGGGGTGGGGCCCGAATTGGCCTTCAGAGGCCCCCTGGACCTTCCTATGGGGGCCGTGCCCCAGGCCTCCCCATCTCCAGGGTAGCAGGAGCTGGTGATGCTGATGCCACCGCTGCCCGCCTCCTGCTCGTCCTCAGAATCATATTCGATGCTGATTTCCAAGCACTTGGGGGAGAAGCAGCTGGCCAGGCTAGATTCTGGAGCCCGGCCACGGGAGCATCTCCGGGAAGGGGCCGGCCGCCCTCTCCCACCAGCCTCTGGCACACCCTTGGTCCCCTCGCCCACAGGGGGGCTGCCCCTCTCCCGTGTGGGGCCCGGTCGTCCGGAGGCCTGGGGCCCGCCGTTGCTGAGAAGTCGGCTGCAGTGTTCACGGGGATCTGGGGACCGCCTGCGGTTTGGGGGCTTCTCAGGGGAGCCACTTCCTTTCCTCCGGATGCTTCCACCAACTAGTCCGGGTATGTCTTCCAGGCGGTCCCCACCCCTGCAGGGCTCTGGAGACAAGGGACACAGGCCAGGTCCTCGAGGCTGACCACTGTCACAGCCCAGCCCCAGCAATGCAGACTCGGGTGGGCCGGGGTCTCGAGAAGAACAGCCTGCCCCTGGCCTCTCCTCGTCTTCCTCATCCTCCCCCTCATCTTCCTCGTCCTCCTCTTCTTCCTCTTCGGGGATGCTAAAAAGCTTCTTGCTGCAGAACTGCTGGAGAGGCAGCTCCAGGATCTGCTCCAAGATCTCCTCGTCGCTGTCGGTCTCACAGAAGGGGTCAGGCTGGGGCTGGGGCTGGGGGGAAGGGCAGTGGGGAAGAGAGGTCCGTGGGAAGAGGAGACAGCTGTGACCTTTGTCCTCAAATGAGGGGAGGGGTTCCATGCAACCCCACAGCCCTCCCTCAGCTTCCTACAAGAGGAAAGACCAGAGAGGGGGCTGGCCCAAAGCCACACAGCAAGTCCAGAGCACAGCCAGAGGAGGAATTAGAGAACACACCTCAGGAACAGGCTGCACAGATGTTGGGGCCCGAGGGACAGGAGCCGCAGGGAGCAGACCACACCTGTGACAGCAGGGAGGCCTCCCCACCCCTCCCCAGAGGCTCCCAGAAAGGATCTCAGGAGACCAGGGTGCTGCATGTGGCAGGCTGGAGCGGGAGAAGGGGCAGAAGAGGGCTCCTCAGCCTCTCCTTTCTTCCCAGGAGGGCAGAATCCTGAGTAACTTCCTATCTACTGCTCAGGACAGGGCCCAGGCCACACACCTAGAATGTTGCTGGCACTCAGTGGCGGTTGGAGCAGCTCCTGACACGAAGGACAGAGACCCGAGAACCAGAGGTCTAGGGCCCACGAGCCCATCCTCACCCCGTTACCTTGGCCCCATTCTCCCCGATGCTGTTGCCAACAACCTGCTTCTGGAAAGAGCAAGTCCTGGAACTCAGGTCCTCTTCCTCCTCCTCCTCCTCCTCCTCCTCCTCCTCTTGGATGTCTGAGAGATCGGAATTGCGGCCATGGTCCACAAGGGAGTTCACCAGACGGACCCCGAGCTCTGCCGTGTCCTCCCTCTGCAAGAGGTGAGACAAAGGAAGACAGAGGAAAGGGTTTGAGGAGGCATAGGGGGCTCCAGAAGGATCAGCCCTAGCTGGAATGACAGGGGTCCCTTGGCAGAGGGAGAGAGAGTCATGTCCCAAATGGGGGGTGTGCACAAGGGTGGGGGTGGGGGGAAGAGGATAGTAGCCAAAAGGAAAAGAGGAATCTGGGAAGACAAAGTGGCAAAGAAGCAGACACGGAGCACACACCAGAACAGAAACTAGATGGAGAGGACACCCAGATTTTGGCTGGCAGAGGCAGGGAGGCAGGCCCCAATTCTCTGGGTGGCCCAGTGTGTCCCCAGCTCCGTACCTCAGTCCTGGGCCTCAGCCCAGACCCTGCCTCTCCTCCGCGGCAGGCCTCAGCACAGGGCACCCGCTGGGCGAGAGCTCCTTGGGTGGAGCAGGGTGCCAGAAGGGCCTCTTCCTGGGCCAGCGGTGAAGCTGCAGGGTCAGGAGCTCTCTCTCCCACAGCTGGCTCGCCGGCCCTCCCGTCCTCTGAGGTGCCCAGCACAGCTGCCCCAGCCTCCTCCTGGAATGGTGGGTACTGAGGAAGGGCCCAAGCCCTCGGCCTCTGTCCCAGCCTCCACCTGTTCCCCCTCTCCCCAGCAGGGTACCTGGGAGCAAGGTGCTGGGGGCTCCTCGGGGGATCCTTTTGCTGCCTCTCTGGGAGGGCTTGCTGGGGGGGCCCCAGAGGGCTCTCGAGTTCCGTGGGGGTCAGGGCGCCGGAGGGGAGAGCTGGGGTCTCCAGGCCCCGGGGAGGCTGGAGCGAGGGGTGGTCTGGCTTCCGAGCCCGGCCGCGGTGAGGGGCAAGAGACCGTGGCTGGTAGGCAGGCCGCCACTAGGGCTGGGGGGACAGGAGCTGGAATGGAGTCAGCTGACTCGCCGTGGGGTGACATGGTGCGCACAGCCACCTCACGGCACACTTGCATCAGCTGCAGCTGGGACAGCTCCACCAGCACGCTGCCTGCCGTGGGTGACGCCACTTCCATGATCTGCAGGTAGAGGGTAGAGGTGGAGGTGGCTGAGTCGAAGACACGATGATGGTTAGCAACGGCAGTCAGCATTATGCCAGGCAGCACACTAAGGCCTTGGCATGTCTTATCTCACTTAATCCTCCTGGCCACAGGGCTTCAGCGGTGGCCTGGTGTTTGAATCACAGTCGTCTGCTCTCAAAGCCCATGCCCTCGACCGATCTGCTTGCCCAAATGGGCACCCAGTGCCCAAATGCCAGCGGCAGGGCATCTCTGTGCCAGGTTGGGGAGATGAGGTCTCTGAGCACGGCAAGGAGAGACCCATATCCCAAGGAGAGACCCAGAGTCCCCAGGCCATACCTTTTGCCCATCAGCATAGATGGCATAGCCCGTGACCCGGACGCCATTGGAAGTGCCAGAAGCATCAATTGTTACTGGGAGCCAGCTGATGATCAAGATTCCAGGGGAGGGTCCCGGCTCAATCTGCACATCCAGGGGGGCATCAGGTGGGCCTGAGGGGGGGACGGTACCAGACCCAGGTATGCAGGACACTCACCTGCAGAGGCACCAGCCTCGTTTCCCACTTCCCTGAAAATGCACTTCCCCTGGTCTGGCCTTCTGAGTATTACGGAGCGTCAAAGCCCAAGCAAGCCTGCATACCTGCTGGGAGTGTGGTGAACTGCAGGGTGGCAGCCCGCTGCTCCGGCCTTTCCCAGCCTGGTTCCCAGGACTCTCGAGGTGGGAGCTGAGCCTCCACTCGGGCCTGATAGAGAGTACCAGGCCGCAGGTGACAGAAGGTGGCCCAGTAGGTGCTGGGGCGGGCAGGGGGGCACTCTTCCCCATTGAGGTAGACGGCATGGGCCAAGTTGCTATTGCCGGGCACCCAGGTGATCTCAGCAGACGTGGCTGTCAGTCGATGGACCCGCAGCTGGCTAGGTACCACCCCGGCCCGGGTACCCACCACCAAGCAACAGCGCAGAGGGTCGGAGCTGCCCTGGCTGGTCAGGGCCTGCACAGAAACACGGAGGGGCCCGGCCCGCAGGTCCAGGTTCTCGAGCACAGCCTTGGGGGGCACCCCCGGCCCCAGGGCCTGACGCAGCTCCCCGTTCACGCAGATATGGTAGCCGCGTAACTCCACTCGCTCAGGAGGCGGCTCCCAGGCCAGCACCACACTGTGGGCCAGCTGCCTGAGGACCACCAGACCCCGTGGGTAAGGCACAGCAGGGGGCCCGCCCAGGCCCTCAGGCTGGGGGCTCAGACTGAGCTCGTCCCCCGCAGCCTCGTCCTCAGGTCTGGGCTGGCTGCGTCCCCCGCTGCTCTGGCCCCCGCTACTGCTGCCACCCCCGCCTGCACTCAGGAAACTGAGTTCGGGGCCTGAGCTGTGGGACAAATCGGCCAGCTCCGGAGGGAGGGAGGTCAGGAGGTCATCGTCGGACACACGCTCTACAAAATTGGAAGGGACCAGGCCCCTTCGGCCATCCATGAGCTCCCCTGGCAGAGGGAGGGCAGGGAAGGGGAAGACAGAGAGGAGGTAGAGAAAAACCAGTCCAATAAATGCATTTTAGCAACGGTTAGTGGGTGATCTTAAGCATTTGATCCAAACCAACATTTATCTGTGAGCACTTTTAAAAGGCAAGAACACTCAACATCTGCAGTAGAGGAGTCATTGCTAATATTCGTAGGTGTAATAACAGCACTGTGGTGATCTAGGACAGCGCTTCTTAAATGTTAATGTGCATATGAATCGCCTCAAGATTTGTTAAAATGCAGATTCTAATTTAGTTAGGTCTGGGTGGGGCTGCGAGTCTGCATTTCTAACAAGCTCCCAGGTGCTAGCACCACAAGGCTCTCCGAGAACCATGTTCTGAGGAGATGCATGCTGAAGAAGGGCTAGGCGAAATGTCATGATGTCTACAACTCTCTTTTACATCACTTTTCATTTTTAACCTACAGATGGAAAAAGCAAATATGGCAGAATGTTAACAACTGTTGAACGTAGGTGGTGAGTATATAGGTATTCGCTGTATTACTCTTTCATTTTTCTGTACATTTGAAAACTTTCAAACTCCAAGGGCCTGAGTAGTAGGGACAGGGGCGCCCTTGAACTTCCCTTTGTGGAAAACAGACATCCTCAAAGGGAGAGGAAAGCACCACCTGATCAGGGTAAGGGAAGGACTCTTTAGCCACAAAAGGCCTAAGTGCCAGAGAACAGATTCCCATATGGTTCTAGAAGGGAGGAGGACCCATAGCGAGCCTGTGTCTAGGAACATGACTGGTGGTCAGTCCAGGCGCTGACCAAAGGTAAGTTCCAGTTCCCCTGAACACATGACAACAGAGGGATGTCAAGGAAGGAAGAAAGTGGGCACACAGCATGCCCTGTCACTGCTAATTTGGGAGAAGGGAAAGGATTCCCAGGGGACAGATGAGCCAATGGCTGCTATGCCTTATTAGGAGGAAGGGAAAGCAGAGGCCAGGGTTTAAGAAAGAGGGTGCTGAAGAGGAAGACAGGTCTGAGCTGCAGTGGGGGGACTTCCAGCTTCCCCAACACCCTCGCTCTCTGCTTATGCTAGGAGTGGGGGGAAAGCATGGAAACTTGAAGAAACAATAGTGATTTTCAATACATTAGAGAATATAAGCACTTGTAGTGAATCAAACGGTGACCTCCCAAAAGTATGTCCACATCCTAACCCATGGATCCTGTGAATGTGGCCTTATTTGGAAAAAGCATCTTTGCGGATGTAATGAAGTTAAGGGGCCTGAGATGAGATCACCCCAGATTATATGGATGGGTCCTAAATCAAATGACAAGTGTCCTTATAAGAGTCACACAGGGAGAGACACTGAGAGAAGAGAAGGAGGAGGTAACGTAACTACAGAGGCAGAGACTGCAGTGACGTGGTCACAAGCCAAGAAGCACCTGGAACCACCAGGAGCTGAAAGGGACAGGGAACAGAATCTCCCCTAGGGCCTCCTGAGGGAGTGTGGCCCTCCCGACACCTTGATTTCAAACTTCTGGCCTCCAGAGGTGTCACAGAATACATTTCTATTGGTAATTTGTCATGGGAGCCTGAGAATATTAATGTCAGCACTAACACTTAAGAAGGTAGGAGCCTCCACGCTAAGCACATCTACCGCCCTGATGGGCTGGCGCTAAAGCCCTAGTCAGAGGCAGGCACACATTCCCGAAGCTCGAACCACCGACAGCAGTCCAGGCAGGACCAGACATAGAAGAAGCAGTTGCTTAGCTAAGTGTGATGACGAACATGGCATCCCAGCCCCTGTTGTCTCCATGCCTTTAAACCTATCCCAGATCGTATAGTTCAAATTCTAATCCTTTGTGCTTAGTGAACATTTGTGTTCCTGCTGCCCCCTTCCAAGAAAAGTTGTTGGCTTCTGGGTTTTTGTTTTTGTTTTTTTTTTTCATTTAAAAAGTCGTTTTCTGGGAAATATTTAATCCCACTTTCAGTCACCCATCCCTCTGAGGAGTTTAGCTCTTCCCCCGCAGTTCACGGCAGCTACTCAAAGAACAGATGCAGGGCCCGGGGAAGGCATGCTGAGTGGGCACTGAAAACCTGGCCTTACAAACCCAAAGCTTTGGGTGTTACGGATTCAGATCTAACCTCTTTCCTAAATCCCCGCCCCTGGTTATGGCCCTCACCCTGCCCTGCCTACACCGCAACCCAGTCTCAGCCCAGGGCCGTTCTCTCCGCTATCTGGCCAGGGCCAACCTGGGTCTCCCAAGACCATTTCTTCGGCAGGCCCCACCCTATTGCCCAGTCTCAGTAATGGGGCTTCTGTTCAGGTGTCTGAGCTTCCCACAGACCCTGGAGCACTGCCCTGAAGCCCACGCCCTGCCTGGGCCCTGACACCTGCTGACTACTCACTGACACCCTTTCCTGGGCTCTGGACCCTAGTTCTCCCTCCCCCACGCCCAGCTGGAGTCCAGCTTCAGATCTTTGCTACATGCCCAACTTCAAGGTCACTAGTGTTAAGCACTGCCATGCCCTGTCTGGAAGCACAAAAGCAAATTCAGCCAAAATTCCCCGTGACCCCATTCATCATCTGGACTGTGGTAGGCACTGCCCTGCCCTGCTTGGGGTAGGTCTGCAGTCAGACAGTGGCTCCCTTTTCTAGACCCCTTCTGTGTGGGCTGCCAGGTCTCTGTATGCCTTTTTGCTGAGTCTGAAACGTCCTGGTGGCCTGAGCATGCCAGGGAGACCGTGTGGGTGGGTGGAGGTCTTTGTGAAGAGGTCACAAAAGCTCAAAAGCAGGGGGATGGACAGAATAACCCTGCCACCTTCCTACCTTCAAAAAAGCCATCCTCGTCCATGTTGCCATAGATGTAGATGTACTCGCCAGCAGTAAGCGGAAGCTCTGCCTCTGGGTTCTCATTGGGGCCCTCGAAGGGGTTGTAGCTGTTGAAGGAGGTGCAGAGGAGGAAGAGGACAGCGACCCACATCTTACCTCCACATCCCGTCTCCTCTCTCCCGCTGTACTAGGCCTTTATGGAGACTTGGTTGTTCACCGTCAGCCAAGTAGAGCGCTAACTGTGCCCACCTGGCCCAACTGGGCAAAGAGGACGTGTCCAACTGGGATCCCTGAACGACGCCCGCCACCTCCAGAAGCCTCTATCTTCACCCAGCCCCTCCTCCCATACACCCCAAACGCTAGGGAAATGGGGGGCCGAGGGGAGGGTCCCACCTATAGCGTGCTAGGAACACCTGGATCCTGGCTCCTCCGCGGCTGCCCTCCGGTGCTGCTGGGAGCAGGGAGACACTGTCTGCCTCCAGCTCCTCCACCTCACTGGCTGTGTCCACCTGCAGGCAAACAGAAAGGGCCAGTCCTCTCCAGGCTCAAGGGCCAACGGCAAAGCAGACAGGTTTCCAGAATGAGCCAGAGGACCTACTACTTTGAGAAGGGAAAGACAGCACATGCTGGACAAGGCCAGCAGCAATGAGCCTCCGTGTTTTCTAAAGCAGCACCCAGGCCAGCAGATCCTGGCAGAGCCAAGCTGCCCTGGCAAAGGGGAGTGAGTATAACCTGGATCTCTCCTGAGCCCTGGCCTCTACTGTACCATCCCAGTAAATATGACCACGTTCCCCACTGAAGAGGAAGCCAACCACTCTGATGCACAGTGGGTGTCCAACGGCAGTTTGTCTCTTTAAGGGAAAAACACGGCAAAGCAGTCCGACTGTGAAGAGCTGGAAGTCAGGAGGCAGAAGGTCCTGAGAAGCCCCCGTAAGGGGGGCACCCAGGGGGCAGACAGCGCAGCCCCTCCACCGCACGGCCAAAGCCCGCACCCTCGTTCCATCCCACAAGGGGGCAGCAGAGGTTGGGGCTGGGTTCCACCGCTTTCCCCAGCCCCGGTCGGCAGGGCTGCTCCTGCCTTGCCCCCTCGGATTTCTGAGGTTTAGGAAGAAGTAGAGAGAGGGACAAGGTGATCAAGCACTTGGTAATAATAATAGCGGCCACACGTTAAGCACCTACTGCGCGTCCTGCAGTAGTGCTCTTCCTTTTATCTTTTCATGTAACCCTCACGACATTTCAAGGCAGGTCCAATTAGCTCCAAAATCCAGACAAGGAAGCCAAAGCCCAGAAAGAGTCAGACACTTGCCTAAAACAGAGCTGGGATCTGAAACCCAGAACCCGTGTTCTTTCTCACACAACCATCTGCTTCTGCTACAGACACTCACATGAACAGTCTCATTATATGGATCCTGGCGCCCAAGCGTCTCCCTCCATCCGGCTCAGGACTCCAGGGCCTCTGTGAGCCCCAGAGGGGTGGGGCTGGGCGGCCCAGAGTAGGGCTGGCAGGTGAGCCCTGGAGAGCAGGGCAGCCTCCACCCGAGCTCCTGGCCCATAAAGAGGAATCTGCAGGCCCTTCTCTCCCAGGGCCTGGCTCCACTTCCCAACTTGGGCCCCCACAAGGCCCAGCAGCCACCCAACCCCTGGGGACCCCAGAGGAGAATAGGGCCAACCTCAGGCCCCTCCCCAGCACTGACCTCGGGTGTGGGGCATGACTTGGGGCTGTTGTGGACGGATTCAGAGCGAGAGGAGTTGGAGAGGGACTCTGCCTTCTTGGCCGTCCTTCGAGGGACCCCGACAACGGTTGCAGGGGCAGGCTCAGAAGACTTTGGGGTGCAGCGCCCAGGAGAGCCCGGAGGGAGGTCAAGATCTAAAGAGAAGATGGCACATGGGATCTGTGACCTGAGGAGGGACTAGGGAGCAAGGGCGGGGGTGGCTGCTTGGATATGGGGTCAGGCCCTCCATAGCCATGTTTCCTTACAAGAGGGAAATATTTGAGGAAAACTTACTAAGTAGAGGTGGAAGTGATTTACATACATTATTTCGCATGATCCTCAGAGCAGGTCAATGAAGTGCACTGAATTATTCCCATCTTACAGCTTAGGAAACCAGAGCTCACGGGTTTAGCAGCACACTCAAAATCACATGGGCTGTTAAGTGAGAGGGGCTGGAGATTCCAGATCTGACTGATGCCCAGCCCAGCTCTTTACAAACCCTTACTGCCGGCTGCTGATTCCTAGTGCCCAATTCCCAGCCATAACCACAGAGGTCTTGCTGAAGGAGGGGAGCAGTGGTTGAGATGCCTGGCCAGACTCCAGGAGAGCCACTCTTGTGATCTCATTTCTCCCCCATCAGAGCCTTATTCCAGCCTGGCCCTAACTTGCCGTGTGACTTTGGGTGAGTTGTGCGCTTTCTCTGACCCTGAAGTCTCTGCTCTATACAAAAGCATTCCAGACAAAATGTCACTGGGGTCCACTTACCTTTGGGGCCAGACCCACGGCAGGGGTGGGGGGTAGAGCAGCAGCAGGGGGGTGGTGGGTGGTCCCCAAGGGTACTGTAGCCCAAGGCAGAGGTGAGTAGATCCAAGGGGCCAGGGTGCAGGCGGAAGGCCTGGAGCTCCTGTGCCAGGAGGCTGAAGCGCTCTGTTTGGCTGCGGCACTGCTCTTCCAGCTCTCGAACCCGGACCTGGGCCAAGACCTCCCATAAGCCACCAGGCCCAGCAAAGCTGCCCAGTCCATCCTGAGCCCCCACACCAGGCTTCAGCTTCCACCCACCCAGCCCTAAGCCTGGGCACCAGCCCTCACCTGGCTGCCCCACTGCCTTAACAGTGTCTGAGCTGGGGGTGAAACACCAGAGCTGTGGGCGGCCTTCACTCCCAACCCTCCCCCAGAAGGGCTAAACCCACCCCCCACTCAGCACACCCTCACAACCCAGGCAGTGGCACTCGCTCCTTCCTGTTGCTCCCGGGCCAAAAGGAATGGCTCCCACTCCCAGCTCCACTGCCAGTATCTCCTCAGGAGTTTCTTTGGCTCTGCTGCTTATCACCCTCTCAGTCAGTGACCCAAATCCCCACCCTCAAGAGAGATCCTGCACAGGAGCTAGGGACATCTTTGTGGCAGGAAGGAGCCAATTCTCAAGAATTTTTCTCAAGCATCAGAAAAGTCCCAACATTTGGGACTCTCTCCTGGCCAATATCAAGAGGGTCACGGGTTAGACTGGTGAGGAACTTCCTCATGGTCCGAGCGGCTATGTTTTAGAGGAGGGTCAGCCCCGCATCTGCCAGGCACTGTGGCAGCTCTGGGCCGAGGAGGTGGCCCACACGTCCCGCAAGAATGCCAGTCCTTCTACAGGTTCTCGGGTCTGCTACACCCTCCTCTGTTCCACATGAGAGCTGGGACCACTGGGCCCTGAGGCAGGAGACCCAGCTCAGGCAGCCTGGACAGGTGCATGGGAGGGGACAACCCAGGGAGGTGGGGGGTCAGGAGGCTGTACCTGCATGGAATCCAGGGTCGACTGTGGCAGGAAAGGAAAGCAAAGAGGACAGGTTAGAACCCTTCACCCTGCGGGTCACTGCGCAGAGAGGGAGAGAGGGAGCAAGGGTCCAAGTGGACACCGCCTGGTCGGCTCCCTGGACTGACTGAGCAGTTCCTAAATGGAAGGGTATTTCAGGTGAAGGCAGACTCTGGGGGTGGGGGGTAGTGGGGGCTGATGCCACCAGACCCGGGAGCCCCTGCCCAGCTGTGTCCCTGCCTAAGAAGTAGGCCACTAGTGGAAGGGATTCCCGAGGCTCTGGAGCACCTAAGGGCCCGTCCTTAACCCCACACCCTCCACACCCACAGAGTCCATTCCAGCCCTCTCTGAACGTCCCTGCCTTCTCCCCAAACTGGTGTTGCTGGTGGCCACTTCCAAGGACCCTACCTCCAGCAGCTGCACAGCCCCTTCATGTTCCCTCTTGGCTTCTGCCTGGGCCTACAGGTAGGAGGAGGCAAAAGTTGGAGAGGAAAGGTGAGTAACAGGGGAGGAGAGAGAGGGAGATGGATGGGAGGGGGGAGCCGTAAGGGCAAAGCGAGGGAAGAAAAGGAAAGGGGAGCTGGGAAGGGGGAGGCTGAGGGCTCCTCCCTCCCAGATTCCCACCCCAGAACCATACCTTAGGTCAGAAGGTAACGGTGTCAAGGAGAGGCACGTCTGATACTGTTTCTCTCTTTCTGGGACATCCACCCTCTGGGTTTCCCTCCTACCTCTTGGGACGCTCCTTCTCAGCCTCCTTCACCTGCTCCCTTTCTTTTGCCCCTTTTGAGTGTTAGGGTGCTACAGGGCACAGGGATGGGCACAGGGCACTTCACACTCTTCGCTCTCCCAAGGAGTCCCATCTAGTCACACGACTGGACACACTGATGACTCCGAACCCTATCTCCATGACCAACTTCCCCATGACTCCAAACCCATAGATCCAACTGTCTTTGAAGTGTCCACTTGTATGTTTAACACATAACCCAAACTTAGCCAAGACAGGACTCAGAACTCAGGACTCCCTAACTCTCACACCTGTTGGCCCTTCATCCATCACCTCCTAGAGAGTGAAGAGCCCCACACTCCATTAGGGTTTACTCAGCAAATGGCTAAAAGAAGCAGGAGCTCAACTAGAATCCTATGGAGTTTTGTCAATTCCATCTCTAAAATATACTTCAAATCCTTCCACTTGTTTCCACCTGCATCGCCTGCACCCTCATCCAGACGGCCGTCATCTCCCGCCTGAACTGCAGCAGCCCCAACACCTGACCACCTGCCTCCTCACCCACTCCCCCAATCCACCCTCCGCAGTGCTGCTCATGTGATCTTCTAAAATGATTAATCAGATCATGCTACTCCCCTGCTTGGGACCTGCCAACAGTTTCCAACCCCTCAGAGAACAAAATACCCACTCTTCTTTAAGGCCCGACAAGATCTGGCTCTTGCCTATTCCTGCTGTTCTAACCTATTATAATCTAGCCAGCTGGGCTGGACCCCCGTGCTCTTTCCTGCCACAGGGCATTTGTGCTTCGATTCTCCTACCTGGAGTGCTCTTCAGCCGGCTCCTTCACACCCTTAACGTATTAGAGGCCTTCCCTGCCCACCTCTCTAAAGTGGCCCCTGGCCCCACCCTAGTCACTCCGTCACACCACCCTGCTCACTTCCCCCCACCAGGGCCCGTCAGTGACTGGGGTTGCCTCACTTGCATATCTGCTTATTTGCTGGTTGGCCTGGGACCTGATCTTTCCCCACCGCTGTCCCCAGTGCCTAGCACAAAGCCTAGCACTCAGTGGGTGCTCAGTAAATGCTCACTGGATGAGCAGCTGACTGAGGAGTCCAGCAGCCTACCACCCTTCCCTCACCCCTGCCCCCACCTGCTGCAGCCTCCGGACCTCCTCCTGCTTCTCCTGCAGGCTGATCCGAGCCTGCTCATGCTCCACCTCGAGCTGCTGCCTCCTCTGGGCCACCTCCCGCATGTGCTAAAACACAAGACCTTGGGTCAAGGCCAGAGCCCGGCTCCACCATTTCTGTAGATCTAAGATGTGGGAGCTCTGGACACCATGTGTTCCAGATGCCTTCTGTTAAGAAGGAAACCGAGGCCAGAGAAGGGCAAGGCTGGTGGTGCCAGGACTGGGGCTCAGACCCCAGTGCCCCACATAGGGCACGTTCTACCGTCCCACTTTCTCCTTGCATCAGGGACCAAGACCCTCCCCCCCACCTATGCAATCTCCTCACCTTCAGCACCTGCTCCAGGCTCTCCAGCTTGCTCTGCAGGCCCTGGCTCTTGCGAAGGGCCGAGTCCCTCTCCTGTGTCACCCCCAGGAGCTGGCCCCTCAGCTCTGCATTCTCCCACTCCACCTGGAGAGGGGGGAGTGGCAGGGAGCT
Source organism: Panthera uncia (assembly GCF_023721935.1). Classification (NCBI taxonomy): domain Eukaryota; kingdom Metazoa; phylum Chordata; class Mammalia; order Carnivora; family Felidae; genus Panthera; species Panthera uncia. The sequence continues at coordinate 31,398,810 of NC_064814.1, forward strand.
GGGTGTGTGAGCCTTGTCCCAGCAGCTCCCTCACCAGGGGGAATAGTACCCTTCATACTCTGTCCCAGTTCAGGGGGCACAGAAGACAGCCCCCTGCCCAGGGACCAGGGCCCCAGTGAAGCCCAGCCCCACAGCCCGTGGGCAGAACTGCTACCTGCTCTTTTTCCGTGGCTCTCCCACTGAGCCGAGAATTCTCCTCCACGAGGCGGGCATTCTCATTCTGGGCTTCTCTCAGCTGAAGTTCCTGAGAGACCAAGGGAGCTCTGGGCGGGGGTCTGGCACCTACACCCCTCCTCTCCCCACACAGAGGACCCTGCCCTCCCAGACAAGGTCTTCCTCCCCCACCTGGACCCTGCGCCAAACAGGACAGGAGAGCCCCAAAGGACAAGAAGGGTGAAAGCAGAGCTGAGAGGGAGCCCACCACCTGGCTGGCCTCGGGGAGGCCCTCGGGAGCTCACCAGCTCCTCACATCGCCTCTGCTTTTTCCGGGCTTCCTGCTCCAGGCTCTCGCATTTCTTTCGCTTCTTGCTGAGCTCTGACTCCTGTGGGGTCGGAACCAAGGGCTCCTCACGTGAGAAGGCAGACCTGCCCACAACTGGTTGCCTCCAGCCCTTGACCTGGGACTTACCAGCTGCTGCACCCTCTGCTGTTTCTCTGGCTCCCCTAGGCCCGTGGGTGGGTTTTCCACATCCTCTTGGGGCCTGGCCTGCAAACGCAGGGGGCAGTGGGGAGGCTGGCACCCAAGAACAGGGCCTCAGGGCAGCCTGCCCCTCTGCCCAGGCTGTCTGTGGCAGGCTCCCATGCCATCTCACGGTCAGCAAAGAGATCCCTGCCCAGGAATGGGGGCTGTAGGGAAGGGGGTGCTGCCTGCCCATGCCTCCAGCTGATGTGGGAGTGCAGAGGCTGTGCCCCTGTGTCCTCCAGACATACTGCTTTGAGATCCTGAGACCCATGTGTGCCCTGGGAGATGGGTCCCTTATCCAGGCCAAAGCTTTCCCTTTTTAGCTTCCAACAGCAGCCCTGCTCTGCACTCAATAACTGTCCTGGGTGTCCTTCAGTGACTGGCAGAGAACTAGGAGGCTGCCTGAGCCCCCCAGGGATGCGGTGCTCCCAGAGCTAGGAATTCTGGATCATCCGAACCTGGGCTTTGCCTAGAGCAGTGCAAGCCTGGCCAGACCCTCCTCCTAGCTTCCCCCAAGCCCACCCTGTCGCGCTTCAGATTTATCTGTGCAAACTCTAGGGGAGGACAGGCCTTGATGGGAGCCGCATCTCCCTCCCTGGGCCAAGCAGAGGGGCAAAATCTGAGCAAGAAGGACCCCCACCCCCACCCCGCACCGAGGCCTCGGTCCCTATGGAATCCACCTTCTCCCACCCCTGTTTCCAGAACGAGGTGAACCTAGGTGCCGACCCAGTAGAGAGGATGGAGAGGAGCCAGACCTATAACTTCTGGGGGTCCGGAGTGGGCTCCCAAGCCCTCGCGACAGAGGCCGCCTACGCCCAGCACCCAGCGAAGATCGCTCGTACCTGGAGCCGAGGGGGACGCACCGCCACCCCCGGGGAGCCGGGGCCGGGCCTGGAGGACCAGGCGGGAGCTGAAGGGGGCGTCCCCGCGCTTTGGCGGCGGCGGCGGCGGCGGGAGGCGGCGGCGCGGGCTGGGCCCCGGGCGGCTGCCAGGGCAACCGCGGATTTGCGGCCGGGCCGTACCACTGGCGGCGCGGCAGGGGCGACGGGGCGGGCCCCGTGGGGCGCAGGCCTGCGGAGGGCGGACCCCGAGTCGCCCGGGTCCGGCTCGGCGCAGGTACGGGCGACCCTGCCCCCTGGGGTCGGGAAAGCTCCCAGCCCTTGGAGCGCGCACGCCACCACCGAGTCCTCGGGGCTCCGAGCGCTGTGCAGGGAGAGATACCAGAGCCTCCCCCACCCCATCTCCGGACGCCCACACACCTGCCCTGGCGCCAGAGCTCACCTCTCCCGGGGCGCCGGGGGCGGGCGCCCCTGCTCTGGCCGGGGCAGCGGGGCCCGGGGGCCGGGGCGGCGGGGGTGGCTCCTGCTGGTTGCGCAGGGCGATCTGCCTCTGCAGCCGCAGCACCTCCCGCTGGGACTCGCGGAGCAGCCGGTCGAAGTCCCTCACGTGGAGCCACTGGGGGCCCTCCTGGTTGGGGGACACGGAGAGGAGTCAGGCCTAACCCTCGCCCGCCCCCCACCATCCCCGGCGGAGCCCGCGCTCCTCGGTGCCGGAGCGGCTCCGATGCGCGGGAACGTGCACAGCCTCCCATGCATACATGCCTGGCCATAGGTGCACGCGTGCACAGCCACATGCTTCCGCGAGCCCGTGTGCAGACCGTCAGAGTAACTCATTTACTGGGCACTCACGGTGTGCCCGGCACTGTGCTAAAATGCCTTGTGAACATCGCTCCACACAAGTGTGAGGTATGCGTGGATTCGTACAGCCAAACCCGCTGGCATACAGCCTGAAGCCTGGAGCACAGAAATTCCCAGGTCTGGGATTCATAGCTCCACCCCCTTCAGTTTAGGCTCCTTCTCCCCGCTCCCACCTGGGCCGTTGCCAGGGGAACCTACTCCCCAGCAGCTTCTACCTTCCCGCTTCATTTGCATCTCATCAACATCTCGTCCACATCCCACCAGTCAGGCAGGTGGCCCTGCGGAGGGCTGAACTGGAAGGGGTGACCAGAGCCTCCTCGCACCTTGCCAACCAGGGTGAGCCTGGCCTGCAGCTCCCTGCACTCCCGCTGCAAGGCAGCAATCTGCTTGTCCTTCGCCAGCAGGGCACTGGCTGTCTCACTGAGGTCCCGGGCTCGCTGATGGGCCAGGGCCTTCCGGCACAACTCCAAGCTGGCCCCAGGACGGGGCACAGGGGCACTCACCTGGCCAGAGGAGGAGTAAGGCCAACGGTCATCTGAGGGCTGGGGCACTTCTCCCCACTCCTCAGCTCCGCCCAATGGAGGGATTCGGATGAAAACCTAGAAGTTGGCCTCCTACTTCTACCCTGTATCTGGGGCTTTAGGGGACCACTAGCCTCACTTGACCCCATCCCAGCAATTCTCAGACAGGACTGGAAGGGTTAACTCCACATCCTAGTTTAAGCCCAAAGGCTGCTGCTAATTGAGGGCTGCCACTGTCATGGGTCTTCATCCCTGCCCCCACCAGCCCTTCACCCAAAGATGAGCTCAGCGGGAGGCTGCAGCCAGCACCAGCACGTGGTAATCCAGAAACCTGCTCCCCGCCTGTTCAGGAACTCCCAACCCTTCCCTCCCTCCTGTAACTCCAGAAACCCTCAGCCTCCTAGCCCAGCCAGCATTTGCCCTTTCTACACCGTGGCCCCTGCGTTCCCGCTTTCCTGGGTGCCAGGAGTCCATGACTCCCGAACCCCACTCCCTCAGGCCCAGCCTGGCTCCCCTCTCCCTGGTCACCCAGCCTCCATCCAGCAGCCTCCCATCCTCACCACCTTCAGGTTAGTCTCCTGCAGCTTCCGGGCCCTCTCCTCCAGACGCTTGGCAATGACCGCCAGCTCGGCATTCTTCCGCTTCAGCCTCCGCACCTTCTCCTCTGTCTCAGGGAAGCTGCTCTTCCTCTGACAACGGGTCAGCCAGAATTGGGGTGTGCGGAGAGCACCCCACAAACCCAATCCTAACTGTCCAGGACTTGAATTGGAGCCCTGGGCTCACAGTGGAGTCCTTGGGTATGCTAAGTGGGGGTTCACCCTCTCTGCATCTTGGGATCATATCACCTCCATGCAGCCCCCACTTGGAGGGATGCTTTATGGGATGAGGAGGGCACTGAGGCAGAGGGCTGGGGTGTCTGAGTCTGCCTTCTCCCAGCCCCAACCAGGACCCAGGACTCTCTTTCCAAGCCTCACCAGCATCTGATTTTCCTCCTTAAGGATGGCACAGCGCTGCTGCAGCTCCCCCAGGGCCCTCAGCAGCTCCGGATTGGGCCTGTCCCCAAAGCCCATGCTCAGCTTGCCCTGGCATGGGAAAGGACAGGACACGGCACCTCAGAAACACACCCTGCCTAGTCAAAGCCCTCCTATGGAAGCATCCTGCCCCCCAATGGTCTAAGGAGACATGGAGACGAGAAGGTTCTCCCCCATGTCCTAGGCCTTCAGAGGGGAGCATGGGAGGCCTAGAAGGGGCCCCCACCGGCCTCCCCTAGCCCTGAGACCCTCTCTGCTAGTCCCCAGTTCTTTCCATCTCTGCCCATTTCTCCCTGGGAAATGCCAGCTCAAGCTCCCAGCCCCACCCCTCCAGGCTCCTTCTGGCTGCTCTGGCCCCTTGCTTCCCCCAAAGCCCTGGTCCCTCCATCTTCTATAGGAGGCTGCTCACACCTACCCCAAACCTTGTCCTTCCTGGCTCAACCCAGCACTGAGCCCCCTCCCTTGAATCTGCTTCCTCTGGTCTCTGATTCCACCATACACCCCCACCACCCCCACCTCCCCCAGGATCCTCCAGCCCCCAAGGACAGAGACTCTCAGAGGAGGAGACACAGACAGACAGACTGTTAAAGAAAGACTCACGGAGGGAAGGGGCAGGGGCAGGGCCAGATGTAGACAGACAGGCAGAGAGTCAGAAGGACAGACATATGGCAAAAAATGGAGCCACTGAGATTCCTGCCCAGAGAAGGGATGACACACAGTCACAGAGAAGGACCCACAGACAGAGACAGGCCAGGAGAGGAGGAGTGGGCAGCGGGGTTACATATCGTGCCCAGGCTGGAGGGCGCCAGTAGAGGCCCCAGCTTGGAGACCCCAGCCCTCCCCAGCTCCCTTACCTTAGGGAGAGCCTCCACCTCCTCGTCCTCCAGCCTCGGGCAGCTGGGTCTGGAGCTTGCTGCTTGGTGCCCCAGGCTGCTCAGCCCGGTTTTGGTTCCTTCAGGGTCAATGCCCCCCATAGCCCCGGGGCTCTGGGCTCCCTCAGGCTCCGGCTCGGAGCTCTCCCCGGGCCTCAGCTCTCCAACCTGCCCAGCTGCCGGAATCTCAGCAATGCTTGGGGCTGCGCCTCCGGGTTCGCTCCCCTGGCCTGGAGTCCAGTTCTGCCAGGCGGGCAGGGCCCACGGCTCCATGGCTCTGGGGTCCCCCAGCTGTGGGAGAGGTGTCAGTTGCTCCATGATACTGCCAAGGGGCCCCAGGACCCAGGCCGGGGGACATCACCCAGCCAAATGGAGGGGCTGGCGAGGGTCATGCCAGGCCAGACCCTTTCCTCTCTGAGCTCTTGGCTTCACCGAGGCTCCATCCGAGGTTGGCTGTTCTTCCTCACCCACAAAGGAGGCTGCAGGAGTCCGAGCTTCCAGAGCTGAAGCTAGGGGTATGCGAGCTATGTTTGCTCGTGGCTATGTGTGTGCGCGGGTGTGTGGAGGAGCGAGGGTGTCCCCGTGGGGGCAGGGAGGATGTGCAGAGGCCACCAACAGCAGCGCCTGGCTGAGGGTTTGCGTGTGTCTCCAGCCCTGTCTGTTCAGGTCAGCGCTGTCTTGTGTGTGTTTGGAGGACAGGTGCCCCCACTCGTGTGTGCTGGGGGTAGTGGCTCTGTGTGTCACCGTCTGCCGGTTTCGGAGTTACCAGTTGTTTCTGTATGTGTGTGGGTGTCTGGATTGCAGGGCTGTGGCAGTGTGTGATGCTGTCACTGGTTGTGTCTGAGCAGCTCAGTGTTGTGCAGCCGTGTGCATCGGTGTCATTGTGTGTCCGTCAGCGTCTGTGAGTCTGGCTATCCATCACGACCCTCAGCCTGGCTAGGGTGTGCGGGAGCTGCTGGGGGTGATCCTCGACCGTCCGCTGTGGTCCTTTATCTCCTGCCCCTCTCTCTGCTGCTGCTCTCCCGCTTGCTGGGCAGTCGGCTGGTCCTAAGGAGGCCTGGGTCGGTGGGCTGCTTGCCTCATAGTCTCTGTCCCTGCTGGCCTCAGCTCTGGGGACTGCAAGGGTCCCCTACAGTCCCGGAGCCCCGAGATGGTGGGCGCAGAGGAGGGCTGAGCCTCAGAATGGGGGTGATGAGCAGGGGAGAGCCAGCCCTCCCCTCCCCCTCCCTGTCTTCTCCCGCCCACCAATAGGAAGTCGGCTGCTGGTTTCCATGGTGATGGCGCTGGACTGGTGGGCTGGACCAGCAGGCAGGGTCGGGACAGAGGGAAGAGCAGGTTCCTCACGGGATCCCAGCCCAGTACCCGCTACATGTGGCCTCCCGCCCCTCTTCCCCACACGCCCCTACGCCTTCCTTGTACTGAGGCGAGGGGGCTGCAGATGGTGCTCCCCACATCGGCCCCAGCCCAAGACCAGTAGAGACAGAGACAGGAGGCGGTATGACAGATAGACAGAGCCAGCCATGAAGAGGGGCAGGTAGAGAAAAAATGGGATTTGAGATGAAACAAAGAGAGAGAGAGAGAGAGAGACAGAGAAATCAAAAGAATGAAAACAGGAAGATAGAAGCAGAGACAGTGATAGAAACTGACTGAGAGAATTGCTTCAGCTTCCTCCTGGCAGACTTCATTTCGGGGGCAATCTGGCCTTCTTGCACCAACAGGGGGGACAACACAGGCTGTTGGGCTGGCTTTGCCCCAAACGGCAAGGAAGTTCATCTTCCGTCTAACCTTAGGCCTTTGTGCTATGGGAAAATGGCTTTGGGGGACAAGGACATGGGAACTCTCCTACCCACAAGTCAACTTGTATGTGGGGGCGGGGGCCTAGATGGGGTCCCCAGAGACAGGGGTGTTGGGAGGGGCCTCAGAGAGGCAGCCCCTTTCCCCTCTGAACGTGGGACTCAGTCCAACCGCACACAAGCCAGTCTCTGCCGAGGTTGGGGGCCCTCTTGTGGCACCCTTGGGGAATAGCGGCAGCAGCACTGAACCACAGGGCCCCTGCGTGTGGGCTCCACCCAGGCTGACGGAACAGCCGAGGAGTTCATGGGGATGAGGTGACATCCTCACTTCCCTAAAGTAGTGTGTAGATCAGCATGTGCACCACTACACGCATGTCGCTGGTGTTTATGTCAGGGGACATATGCATGCCATTATTTGCAGGTATGCGTATAGAATAGGCATATATTTATGTCAGTGTGTGTGGGAGGGGGCCGTTGTATTAGTTTATGTGTGTACACAGAAGCATGTATGTGTGTATGCGTGCTCTTATGTTTCTGTGGGTCTCATTGGGTATACATGCGTGCATGTTTCTACGTGTGTCCCATTGCATACATGTCTGCTCGCCACAGGGCGTGCTATTCTGTGTATTTGAGGGAGGACTTCGAGTGTAGAAATTACAACACGTATGTCACAATACATGTATATGCGTGCCGTTACATGACATTACACAACACATAATGACACACTCTCATATAGTCATGTAAGTATATGTAACGACAATGACATGGCTTTATTTAGATCTGTGTATCTAGATATACGGGCCACCATGTATCTATTGTATATTTATAATCACGTATGAATGTGTCAGTATAAGTGAGTGTGTATGGAGCAAATGTGTTTGTTACACGAATATCACTATGTGTTTGTCTGCTCTTCTATGCGTAGCACACATCGTACGTGTTTATATCATTGCATGTGTGTATACTATTGAATATGTATGTGTCCTGAGTGTGACTATATCTGTGGGTCATTATTTGACATGCCAGCCATGTCACGTGTGTTATGCCACTGTGTGTGGGGTCCTTATGTGGAAATGCACATGCATGATTGTGTATGCTTTGTATATGAGTATCTGTGCCCTTGCTTATCTACAAGATGCTTTGTGTGTGTGCCGCAGTGTGTTTATACCCAATTCTTACACCACCAAGGACCCACTGGACTTCCCTGGATTGGAACTGGAGGTTGGCCGCCTTCAGTTTAGGGGTGTAGAAAGCAAGTAGAGGTCAGGGCAGGGCCAGAGCAAAGGAAAAAAGTAGGAGGGCCCCTCATAACCCCTCCCCTCCATGTCCTGCCCCCTTTCCTGGGTTTGCAGGGAGGTCTCACCACCCCACCCCACCCCACCCCACCCCTGACCCTTCCTTCCCCCCCCAGGCTGGCCAGGCCAGGCCAGGCCAGAGGTCTCTTCTGGTCTCACAGGCAGGGCCAAGACCATTTCTCTCAAGGGAGTGGGTGATTCTCCTTCCCAACCCCTCTGTGTCCCCACCCCATCCATGTGCCTGCTAAGCCCACTCAGCAACCTCCTCCCCCCCCCCTTTCCCGGCCCCGTGCCACCCAGCAATAGAGTCTCAGACAAAACAGAAGAAGAGTCCATTCTTTATTAGTGTTGGGATCCCCGGCACCCCCCTCATTCCCCTCCATCTACTCTCCTTTTCAGCCTCTTCCTCGTCCTGGCATTCTGTCCACTTGTGGCTGGACCCCTGCGCGGGGGGCCTCTCCATAGCTGCGACAAGTCCAAATGTGCAGCCCGCCCAGACCTCTGGGCGGCAGAGGAGCTGATGTGGAATTTTCCTGGTTGGCCAGAACCAGGAGGGACAATGCCGTGGGGGGCAGTGGAGGCCTTTCAGAGATCTGGGCTGGGTCGGGAAGGTGCCTGAGGGGCTCACCTGTCACACACACGATCCTGAGCGTGGAGAAAGTCGGCGGCGGGCGGCGGCGGCGTGGTCTCCGAAGCCCACAGTACACTCATCCATAAAGTAGGAAACACTACACCCTCCAGTGCTGTTAGTAGTGCTTTCTACTTTATGGGTGACTGCACTGTCTGTCTGTCCGTCTGCGAGTACTCTTCAGGCCGCCCGCTCCTCCTCCTGACTCCTGCTTCGAGAGCCCCCAGCCCTCCCTGTGTCTTCCTAAGACCCTGCCACCCTGCCCTATGGCCCCCAGAGGGCCTTCTCTGGGCCTTGTGGGCGGTGACTCAGCATGGCGCCAGACCTTGCCTCCTCCACCTCCCTCCCCCCACTTCCTCTTTGGCTCCCTCTTCCCTTCCCCCTAGAGCTCCACCCCATCCCCCCACTTTTGGAAACACTCAGGTAGAGGCCATAGCTACTCTGGTTCTGACCCCCGGTTCTGACGCCCTGGGTGACCCCTTCCAGCCACACTACCCACCCTCCAGAGTCCAACTGAGGCAGCCACAGCTTCCTCCCACCAAGGCCTCTGTCCCCAGCCTCCTCACCAGCCCAAGGCCCTGACTCCCTCATCATCCAACAGCTCCCTAGGCAGAAGCCCAAGGCGATCACAGCAGAGGTGGTGGCCATGTTGGGGGGAGGGAGACACTGAGTGCCTCTCAATGACACCGAGTCCCACTTTTCAGCCTCCAGACACCCCCTGCTATCCCCACCCTACTCTCCGGCCCTTATCCGTTGAAGCCCTGGACACTTCCTTTCGTCATCTGGGGCCAGGAGCCATTTTACCTTCCTTGTCTAGAGGGAAGTCAAGACCCAGGATTTTGAGCAGCTGTCCCACCACGAAGGCCAACAGACCTGAGGGTTATTGCACCTCTTTGCCTAGAGCTTCCCTAGTAAACCCTGGCACCCAATTTCTCAAAGTCCTTCCCCTAAGTGTCTCCACCCAGAGCCTGCAACCCAAAACCCTCATCACCCCTTGAAGCCAAGAGTTGAGGAGCCCCTGGTTGGGGCTGAAGTGAAGGTTCAGATCCTTACCTGATGCTGCAAGGCCCAGCGGAGCAAGCCCTGTGCTCCAGGCTCTCAAGTGGGGTTCCCTTCAGGGCGGGCAGGGCTTATAACCCCGAGGCCACGTGGGCCAGATCTCAGGGCGCCCAACGGTCTTGGAGCCCGCCCCCACACCGCAGCGGAGATTAGCGTGCCCCTCCCCTCCCTGGGGAGGACAGACTGACAGGAAACCAGAGACAAGCCTGGGTATTGGCGGGAGGGGGGCTGAAGAGACCATCTCACACACCCTGGACAGGTGGCTTCCGGGACCCCGGGCCTGCCCTTCCCCCATGGCACCGAGTCCAGGGGATGGTTCAAGAGCCTGGGACTGACTCAGGGTACTGGGGGCGACCCTAGGAGATAAGGACTCCCTGTCAGAGCCTTTGGTGAGTGCCAAAAACACAGGGTCCTGAATGCAGCATAAGAAAAAAGGACCTTTTTTTTGAGCTCCACCCCCATGACCCTAGCCCAGAAAACTCCCTTCCCTTTGGGACAGCAGTGACATTCAGACCAAGCCACGGCTCCTCTGTATGTATTGTCTAGAGAGGCCACAAAGGTATAGATGCATGAAGGGAGGTCCAGGCCAGCACATCACAATATCCTTCACATAGTCAGAGGCTTCAGCACCCCACAAAGTGACCCCTCCCCCAGACCCAGCCTCTGGAAGACCAGGCCTGTGCCCTCGGCACGACACAGAGGTCACACTCGGGTCAGGTGGACCTGTTGGCACTAAACTGGATGTTTATGCTTCCTTGGGGTCCTGGAAGGCCTACAGGGATAGGAGGGCAGGGCAGAGCAGTGGTGAGGACCAGGGTCTAGGACAGGGCATAGGTGTCATTGGGCTTGGAGGAGTGAAGGGAAAGAGACTCCGAGGGGAGGTTCTGGCAGCCACCGGATGTGGGCACGGGGCCCGCCCACCTGCGTGCCACCCCCGCTTTCCCCATGGGGAAGGCAGGAAACTGCCCATCCCAGGGCCCCTGGCTGGGGGTGGGGAGCAGGGTGGGGGGCTGGAGCACGCATTTTCCCCAAGGTTCTCCAAGCCTCTCAGTGGGCTTGTTTCTGGAATCAGGAGGAATAGATTAGGGGAATGGGAGGGTGGTAGGTGTGGACAAGAATCACCCAGTGACTCCTTCTCAGAAGGCCATGGGCCTCTTCTCTGGGACCCCCATTCAAGGTCAGGCCCACACAAACTTCAGGGAACTCTTAGATTCAAGGGCCAAAAGAGGATTGACATGGAGTAGGGACCAGTGGGGAGATAGATGGCCTCTCATTCTTTCCTTCAGGAAAGGCGATCCTCAACCTGGAGAATTATTATCCATCCCAGGCCCCTAAATGGGATGGAGAAAAGGAGAACAGGGCCCTGCATCCACTGGGATCTGAAGAGACAGTGGTGAGAAGGGCAAGCTGGCCAGAAATGGGACAGTGCTCCTTTAACAGACCACCACTGCTTCAGACCCTGGGTGGAGGGGAAGTGGCTGCCCTTGACGATAAGAGGATAAGAATATCAAAGTTGTGCAGTAACCTGAGTTCCTGGACCCCCACCCGTCAGGGCCCCTCCTCCTGGAGCATCTTGCCCTCCCACCACCACCCTGTGCCTAGAGTGCCCCTGGAGCTATCACCTCAGAGGCATGTTGTCCCAGCAGACCAGAGTCACAGACTGGAATCCAGGGGCATGGCTTCAGGGCTCAGACCTGCCATAGACTCCTTCCACATGTGACCTGCAGCAAGTCAGACCTGAGGTTCCCTCCCAGGGACCCACACGTCCCTCAACAGTCTCCCAGTCCAGCCCCTTTCCTGTCCTGAGCAGGGTGAAGGTGTCCCTGATGCCTGCTCCCTGTGACAACAGAGGCTGCTTTTCTTTTATATGTCCTCACTGCTCAAGGCCAAAGACCACCACTGATTTGTTTTTTTGTTTTTTGTTTTTTTTTTTTGTAGGAGAGAGACTGAGACCCAGCCTGTCTACCCCAGAGCTTCTGGAGTCAGGAGGTTTCTGGAGGGCTGGGCTTTTGCTGGTTCCCATCTTGATCCTGAGGCTGGGGTTGAAGAGAGGTGGAACAGAGGTGGGGCTCAGTGTCGCTGCACACTGAACTTCTCTCCCAGCCCAGCAATGGCTTCCAGCACTGATGGGCCCCAAACCAGGAGAAACAGGACAGGGCCCAAGACAAAATCAAGGACCAGAAGGGGCCGGGTCTGAAATAAGGACACACAGACCACAGGAACCACCCAGGTGACTGGAACAGGAGCACTGGACTGGAAGTGTGCTCCAGGCTGGTACAACCCATGTTTGTCCTGCATGACTGAGCAACAGGCACCTGAGGGAAGAACAGTGGGTGCCTGCGCAGACACACACACACACACACACACACACACGGACACGGACACACAGGGCCCAAAGGGCCCAAAAGATTCACAGTCTCCTTTCCAGAGAAACACAGCGGGCCCAGAGCCGCACAGACATGCTGTGGGTAACAGCCCAGCTCAGGCCTACACACACACCTGGAGGAAGCCCTGCGGCACATCCGGGACACCTGTCTCCTCCCCGGAAACACTCAGGAAGGTTCACTTGGGAATCTGAGGCCAGCACTTGGCAGGGTGACTGGAGGGACCTGGGGATGGCTTCAGAACACAGGCACCTCTGTGTGCGAGGTGGGACTCCCGCTCCTGCCCCCAAGGCTGCCTGTCGCCTCAGTCCACTGGGATGAGAGACGACGGCCAGAGGCTGAGAGAAGAGGTGGTTGAGAAAGGATGCCTCTCTTTGTGGAGGAGAGGGGCTGAAGCTGAGTCTTCAAACTCCGCCCCGTGGCAGTAGTCAGGGCTCCTCCAGACACTCACTGGGCAGCCTCGCGTTTGGACTCTGCTAGGAAGTGTCCTCCACAGTCCTCCCCAGTCCTGACACTCTTAGACCAGGGATCATGTTCCTGCTCAGAGGTAACAACAGGGGAGGAGGAAGTAGGGACCAGGATAAAAGGTGTAGAGGTGGGGCAGAAAAAAAGAAAGCGGACAGCCTTTCACCGGGTGACGGGGCTGAGGCCACCGCGGTCTGGGATCCTGGAGGACTCCAGGCTCTCGACCCCTCACTCCTACACCAACCTCGCTGACCTAGGGTGCAGCCATCTTTGTGTGCCAAGCTGAGGCTGCGAGTAGGTAAACGTGGGCCTGAGGAGAAAAGGGGATGGGACCTGTTTTCAGGGACTCTCAGTCTGAGACAAGACACAGATACATATGAAGGATATGTGAGTTTTATGTGTCGGTGTGAGAGCAGTTTGTACCAAAGCAGGCACAGAGCTTCAGAGCTCCTACCTGAGCAAGCACTGAATTTGAGAGGTGAAGGAGAACACACCTCCACACCTCCACACGTACCTACATCTTTCAAAATTATGGCAACGGGGGCAAATTCGTCCTGGAGGGGGGAGGGTTGAGGGGTCCACAGGGCTGCCCTGACCGATGCCACAGTGGCGACCTCAGAGTCACAGGGGGCCCATCAGATAAGGCTTCCTGGAGAAGGCACGCACAGATGAAAGAGCTTTGGAAAGAGAGGGGATAGGGCAGAAGCTGACTGGCCAAGGGGGAGAAACAGGGGGAAATTAGTCTTTTGAAGGCCTAACACTTGCAGAGGAGAGCAGGCCCAGCAGCTGGAGAAATGACGAGGGCATTGTCTGCACACGAAGGCAGAGAGGAAAACCAAGTCTTCCCTGCAGCTGCTCAGGTCTGGGGCCTTGGCAAGACAGGCAGGCCGAGATGGCAGCCCAGATAACCTGCCTTGTGAGGAGACAACAAGACAGAAGCCACAGGACCTAACCACTCACAAACAGGAAGTCAGAAGGCAGAGCAGGCCCGCCCTCAAGGGAGCACAGGCAGGGGGGATGGGGGGACACGCCTGGCTACAAAGGATGGAAACTGAGCCCCTAGCATTACAAAATGGGACTAAAGAAAATTGGAGTCAGCAGTCCCAAATGTGGGGGCCTTTCACCACCCTCCCTGGAAGGGATGCTAAAGGAAGCAGATTCTGAGAAAAGGAAGTGCCTCAAGAACCTAAGACAGCTCCTGTCCCTTGCAGAGGTCAACTCAGCACCTAAGAAGGTCCCCTGACTCATCTCAAAGCCTTGGGGAGTACCAGTAGTGCGGAGAGGCCTCCAGACGAGGAGAGTAGGCACGTTTCCCCCTCAGCCCTGTCTGCACTGCCCAGACATCCTGCAGGGTCAACTTCATGCTCTCTTGCTCTACTGGGGTGAGAGGCAGCTGCACTGCACCCTGGGAGGCCAGCTCTGCTCTAGGACAGGGTTCTGGCTCAGCTCTCCAGACCATAGTATTCAAGGCCTTTTAAGCAGCAAGGTCAGGGAGTAGTAACCTAGCCTGAGTCAGAAAACTGATCTGCAAGCCCAGAGAGAGGCAGACGGCAGCCTGAGGTCACAAAGCAAGTTGAGGCCAAGTTCTGGGTTTCTTCCACAGCATCTGGGAAGAGGCAGGATGGGCTGGGTAGGAAATGGGGGGTGGGTGTGAGGAAGAAAATCACCCCGACAACTGCTGTGGGAGGAGACATGAAACCAGATGGCCACTGGGATCTCCCAGGGACACATGCAGAGAAAGCACCCTCCTGGCTCTCTCCAACACAGGTGCTTGGTTTAACTTGCTGCATCTGGTCCAGATTTAACCTCTACCAATAAACTCTGTGTTCGTTTTGTGTGTGTGTCCCAAGAGCTGGGACCAGGTAGGGTGTCAGTGCCCGGAACCCACTATGATCTCTCATCAGCCTAACTCCCTACCCCAACACCAGGACCACTAAACAGAAGGCAAAACCAGGAGGCAGGGGCCCCTACCAGGGGCCCAGGCCCCACCCTGTGGCTATTTACAGTAGAACTTTGGACCAGTCACAGAATCTGACCCCCAACCCCTAGTACTTTGTTTATCCACCTATAAAACTGAGGAGGAGGTTGACCAAGGACCTATTTGTACTCTGGAAAGTTCTTAAAAGCAAGGGGCCCTAGGGACCTTGGAGGAGGAAGCAGCAAGGTCTGTGTTCCAAGACCTGCCCAGCTACTGGGTAGCTGATGGATTTCCCCAGCTGGCTCAAGAGCAAGAGCTCCCATTACTCAGAGAAGGCAGGTGGCTGGGAAAGGATCTAGAGCAGAATCCTCCCCTTATCTTGGCTGGGAACAAGGGACAATGGGCTGGGGCGGGGGGTGGGGGTGGGTGGGGGGGATGTTCCTTAGTCCATCTATCTCCTCCCGCCAGCATTCTGCCCCCCACCCCCCCACAGCATTCCTCATATCCCAGGGACAGCTGGAAAGGTAGAAGGTGAGGTCAGCACTGTGCACTGCTCTGGGCTCACTTTCTTCTTTCACTCCCACGTTGCACACACAGAGCTGAGGGGGAGGGCAGCAGCCAAGGCCTCTAAAGAACTTTATAAAACACATTCAGTCTGAATCTCATTTGATCCTCACACTGAGCCAGTGATGTAAATGATGGTATCCCCAACTTAGAGATGAAGAACCGGAAACTCAGCGAGGTTAAGTTTCACCTTCCTGAAAACCAACCAACAGTCTGCATCCCGTTTCTCTCCCCTAAAGGATTTCAATTCAAAGTGCCTCTGAGAAGAACCAGACCCCAGAGGGTTACCCAACAGAGAGGGGAGATGTGGCCTACATCTGCTCACCTACCCAGCCAGAAAAGGGGATTGGAAAAAGCGGTGGGAGGAACTCGGGCAGACGTCCCTGCTCCCCAGGCTTGCGGTGGGGGGGGGGGGGGGGAGGGGAGGCAGAGGGCTCTAAATGGGTGACCGAGTGGTCTACAGAATCTCTCCAACAGCAAATGGCACCCCCAGCCCCTTCCCTGGGAGCCTGTTAGGCAGTCAGATGAGGGAGAATTGGCCACGAAGGCTGGGGCCCCCAGCAGCCACAGCAAGCAGCTCACAGCCCTGGAGCCGTTAAAAAATGACTCAACCAGAAAGTGCGTTTGAAGCGACGCCTGCCAGGGCCCCAGAGCCAAACCTCAAAAAGACGAAGTGAGAGAGAAGAGCCTGTGGGGGCCAGGCTGGGGGTGGAGGCCCGGCCTGGAGCTGGCCTGGCCAAATAAGGGCAAATGCTCCCAGGCTGACCAATGGGGCGCGTGCAACCACGTCATGGGGCTGTGGCTGGAGGGGCGGGGTGAGAGGCCTGGGGCAAAATGGGAGCTGGGGACTGGGGCAGGGGGCCCAGGCTCACCAGGAAGGGTCCAAGGGTGAGTGAGCCTGAGAAGGTGTTGAGAGGCCCTCATCCCCATCCCCTACTGACGTCAGTAGACCCCCGCCCACTGAAAGCCCCACCTGCAGGCTGGGGCTCAAGGGGGCAAAAGGAAGACAAAGAGGACCCCCTCACCTCTGCCCCAGTTATGGGCCCTAGGTCCCCATCTGCCATAGCAGAAATCGAGAGAGGCCGTAGGACAGCTGGGCTGACACACCAGTGTAGCCTTATCCGGCTACTGACCTTGGGCAAGTGATAGAACTGAAACTCAGTTTTCTCATCTGTGAAAGGGGAATAATGCCTCACAGGTGGTACTGAGGATCAGAGGCAATAATGAAAGTGGCCACTTTTGAACCTGGTAATTGCCATGCTGATACAGTAGATTATTAGAAGCCCAAAAACTGCTTCTCACTCAGATTCTTACCTCCCAATTGCTGTGAAAGATCCCTTTGCAAGGACACCATGTGGTTCTCAGTTTGGGCCTCTGATGTCTCTAGCAGGGGAGGAGAGGTGTGGAGGTCAGAGGTGTCCTTCTAATCTAAGCCTAGTCCCTCCTGCTGCAGAAGGAGAACAGACACTCTTTCCTCAGGCTCATTCACCAGGAATGTGATGTGCCCACCTTGACCTCCTGCACCCCAACTTCCCTGCCTGGCCCCACTGAGCTCCACACCCTGCCCCCATCTCCCTACTCCCCTGGGATGCAGGGCTGAGGAAGTGAGACTATTCAGCTGCCTAGAGAAAGTGCCAGTGTCTCAGCTGTCGGCACAGGGTGGGGGCAGCTGCTGGCTTCTACCAGGACCTGTGATCACTCCTTGCCCCAGGCCTCTGCAGCCCCAGTTGGGACCACCACCCAGGAGGAAAGCTGGGTGATGGCCACCACCCTCTTCCTCTCTGTAGAGTCCTTCTTTCTCCCAAGCACGGATTTGCATTTCCCCCTCTGCCCTCTGCTACTCAAGCCCCCAGGGAGAGGGTGACCGTTAAACCCCTTCCTCTGCTAGTGGCCCCAGAGCACTCACTTCCTTCCAGGTATTTTCCGGGATGGGGGGAAGGGTTGAAAGAGTGGCAGTTGTCAGGTTTGGGGAAGAATGAGGAATCCATTTTGGAGAGAAGCTGGGGTCCCTCCACCCTGGTGTTAAGCAAGCTCTCTCTGTAGCACAAGAGCTCAGTGTGGAGGAAAGAGTGCATAGGCAGGAAGCAGCACATAGGAGTTCTCAAAATGGGCCTGCCAGGCCCCTGACTTCTTACAGGCCCAGGCCTCCATCTGTGGGATGGACCCCCCAAGGAAAGCTTGGGCTTTATGTCCTCTGTCCATGACCCCATGACACCTGCCCTCCACTCCGGGAGGAGTATAGGGAATACGGGTGCCAGAAGTCTGGAGGAAAGAGGTTTTCTGTCACATTTCTCAGAGGATCTGGCATCTTGGTGCCAGCAGCACAGGGCAGTTTTCTCTGCACTCAGTTCCTGCTTTCTGGGATCTTAAAGTAAAGAGAAACAGAAACATCTGTAGGCAGAAGGCACCAAGCCAGGCAGTGTAGGACATATAAAGTGGCAGTGACCCCTTTGGGGTCAGACTGACCACTGTCTCTGGTGCTCAGTCTTCTCACCCATAAAGTGCGTGTTGGGGAGAGGGGAGCTGGCCTAAGTCAGGACTCTCCCAGCCTTCACCTTCTCTGTTTGATCTGCTGAAACTCTACAGCCCCAACACTCTGGGGAAGGCCTCTGAGCCCCAAAGGCCCAGGCAGGCAGCCATGTGCTTTCTTCCTCAGTCTAAGCCTACTGGCTCACCGATAGCAATTTTTACCAAGTGTGGCTGTCTGTTCTCTTAGTT
The DNA here is from genome assembly GCF_023721935.1 of Panthera uncia. Taxonomy (NCBI): domain Eukaryota; kingdom Metazoa; phylum Chordata; class Mammalia; order Carnivora; family Felidae; genus Panthera; species Panthera uncia. Next base: position 31,416,437 of record NC_064814.1, read on the forward strand.
CAAACAAGACTGGAAGAGGGACAGCTACACATGGGCAGCAGAAGTGACAGCTGACAGGCTGACATGAATCCAAGAGGTAGAAAAATAATCAGTCCCAGAACCATTTCACCACATGATACAGAAATGGAGGTTTATAACAATGACTTTGTGCCAAGTAGAGCTTAAATCACATCCAGAATCCTGTATCCAAATAGCAAGAAAGTATATATTTAACACACACACACACACACACACACACATTTTTTTTATTTTAAAATAAAAAGCCATGGTGCTTAAAGGAAAATGTTTCAGTTGTGATATGTCTGTGTATGATAGATGTATTGAAACACGCATTGTCCAACAATATTACAGGGATAACATTCTTGCCACACTTACCTAGAACTAATCTAGAGGTGGACAACTTTGGATAAAGATGATTCCCTAGAATCATTTTATAGTTTACAGCTCTCAAATTGCTTTTACATAAATTAATGTATTTCTCACAACTATCCCAGGATAGGACTGTTGTCTTTAAGTGAACTTTTTACTTGAAGTTAGCATACAAACAGAAAAGTGAACAAACCATGAGTATATAACTCAATAAATTTTCAGAAAGTGAACAAACCTATGTAACTAGCATCCAGATCAAGAGACACTATAACCTACACCGTAGGACCCCCTGGTGTGCCTTCTTCCACCCCCACTTTTCACAGGTAATCACTATCCTGCCACCTAAACCAGAGTTTTGTCAGCTGCATTTTATAGAGAGGAAACTTTGTCTTAAGGCAGTGAAGTGACTGGGAGGCAGGAGCAACACCCCCAATTGGATATATATGTAGGTTTTCATCACGAGTTTCAGTGTCCAGTGGAGGGTGAAGGTGCCATAACTGGGCTGCAGATGAAGGTGGTTGGTAGGAAAAAAGCAGAAGAGGTTGGGGATTATGAGGCACAGGTCAACAGATACCTAAGACCTGCTGGAGTAGAAAAGAAGATGCAGTCAGGAGGGAATTGGAGAAGGGCTGGACCAGTTTCCCAATGTCCCACGTAGGGATCCTTGAGTAAATCCCAAGGATCACCTCCCTGGGCCATTTCCCCAGACTGCCTCTTTGGTTAATTTTTGTTGTTTTGTTTTGTTTTAAGTTTACTTAAGTAATCGCTACACCTGATGTGGGGCTCAAACTCACAACCCCGAGATCAAGAGTCACATGCTCTCTCGACTGACCAAGTCAGATGCCCCTCTGGGGGTAATTTTAGATTTGGGGACTAGAGATATAAGTAGTGGGCATAGGGTGTTTGGGGGATCAATGTGTAGGGACATGTAACTTTCACTCAACAATAAGCTAATGCCTCATAGGTGGTTCTGTGGAATACTCATGAAGGGAGCAAGCCCTAGGAGTCTGGGTATAACTATGCTGGAAGGAGTTAGAAGCCCTACCTTGGGTGTGGGCAATGTATTTCTTGAGCTAAGGCCCTACTTCTTGATCATGGCCAAGTCACTTTAACTTTGACTGTCAGTCTGTTCATCACTAGGTAAGGATGTTAACTATGACATAGAGGTTTTGTGAGGATCAGATAATGGACATGAAATCCCTTTTGTCAACTGTAAAAAGTTATTTAAATGAAAGGCTTTACTGATCAACATGAACCAGACTTCCAAAGTAAGACATCAGTCTGTTCTTCAACCTTACCTGTCTCTTTTATATGTACTCGCAGGATCAGGTATCAGGGAGGGGGCATGAAGATTGAATGGCAGGTTATAGGGGTGCCTGGGTGGCTCATTCAGTTGAGCGTCCAACTTCAGCTCAGGTCATGGTATCACTGCTTGTGGGTTTGAGCCCCGCATCTGGACTCTGTACTGACAGCTCAGAGCCTGGAGCCTGCTTTGGATTCTGTCTCCCTCTCTCTGCCCCTCCACCACTTATGATCTGTCTCTCACTCTCTCTCAAATATAAAACATTTTTTAAAAAGTGAATGGCAAGTTATGGACAGGCTTGGAGTAAGAAGGTAGTGGCCATACCCAGAGAAAATGAGGCCAAACCAAAAGAGCCCAGACTGAGCTTAACCCTCCCCAGCTCATCCCCATTACTTTTGGGGAAACGGCTTCTGACCGGAATTTTCTGACTTGTTCTATCAGCCACCAATCACTGCCTAGGGCCAGAGGCTGCATTCAGCAATGCATTGCCACTTAGCCAGCCTAACCCCACAGGCAATAGTGGGTAGGAAGTAGAGAATGAGGAATGAGCAGACAAGGAGGAAGGCAGCCTGGCCACTACTCTTGTCTGACCTGCATCTGTCTTTGTTGAACTAGGGGGGAGGAGCCTTGCTTTCTGAAAAGAGAAGCCAAATTACTGAGCGAGAGGCCAAGACCATAAGTAGACCTCAGGAGTCAGAATGGGGTGAACCTCTGACAGGAACAACGAGCAGGCATAGCCAGCCCTCAGGTACGTGCAACAGGGGCAGTGGCACCAGCACCTGGAACCTCTCCCACATAGCACTGCTCTCTCCCAGGGAGCCTTGAAGGATCAGAGATGTCTCTTTCAGTTTCTTTGGGCTCCCTGCAGGGGATTGGACTCTCACACCTTAGTGCCTGTCTGAGCTGCCAAGTGGCACCATCAGCAGGTTCGAGGACCAGAGAAAACAAGAAAGCCAATTCAGAAGCAGCTCCCAGGCAGGGCCCACTTGGCACCGAGTCTGTGAGATCCGGTTCCAGCAACTGGCCACCCCTCCCCCACAACCATCAGGGCCTGTGTCTTTCGCTTCCTGCGAGGCTAACAGTTAGGGCCTCAGCTCAGAGTGGGGCTGAGGCAGCCTGAGTGTGGTTATTTGTGCATGGCTCCTCCTGTCTCCCCTCCCCACAACTGTTTCCATTCTCACCAAGCAGCCACGTCCGGGTCAGACACGCAGGACAGCAGCCGGGGATTTCCAAGGGACTTTTTGAGAAAAGCCAGTGAAAGTTGGGTGTTGGCTGCACAGCTTAGGCACTCTTGCTGAAACCCACTTCTTCCCTCCAGAACGTAAGGCTGGCCTCGTGGGGCTACTTCCCAAGGATCCTTTCAGATTGAAACTGAACAGAAACCGCCACCCCTTGAGCTCCTTCAGTTTGCTGGGCTGGAAAAATCCTCTAAAAACTCAGTTGAAATTGGAGTTGACAGACCATTCCTTCAGAGCTTGAAGGCCTCAGCAAAAATGGTTCTGGTTTGAGGATCTGTGAGCGACATGAGGCACGAGGGCCACAACCAGCCTCCTTCCCATGGGCCCATGAGAGGACAAGGACAGTGGTACCAAGTCAGCAACTCTCCCTCCTTCCCACACATTCCAGGCCACAGGTAACAGGAGACACTGACTCACTAGAAACACCAGGTGGCTAAGATACACAAAGCCCTAGTGTAGGCACCTCTGCTTATGAGTCAAGAGCTCATTCTGCAGTGGTGATTCTGGGCATTTCTCCCACTATTTTGGTTGACTGTGTGCACACTGTATACATTAAAAAATAACTAATAAAAAGAGAGTAGGTGAATTTTACCTTTTATAAAACCTAAGTTCTAGAATTTTCACATTGCTTCATTTTTATAATCACCACAATACTGAGGTAAACAGGCAGAGTGTTATCATGGTTTTACAGATGGAGAACAAGAAACTTAGGGTATCAAAATGGGGATATTGATAGGATTCTTTGTGGAAATTTAAGTAAATAAGAATTTATGGTAAATTTTCATTCCAAAACAAGTAACTTGTCTTGACCAATAACAAAACCCCCTACTAGGCCAAAGGAGAGAGGGACGGGCCCAACTCCTACAGAGGCATAAACTAACCAGACCAAGACCCAGCAGCCACCAGTCTCCAGTTACAGGAAGCAGCAAACGTGAGTAGGTGGGGGAGAGAGGGCCAGGGTTACCACTGACTGGCCTAAGGTATAGGAAGAGCAGCAAAAAGAAAACAAAAAGTGTGTGTGGGGGGGGAGGGGTGTATTAAACATGATCAATGGGCAAAGAATACTTATGAAGTCTCAGGATTTCTTTCAGGGGACACCTGCTGTGTCAGGTCTAGAGAGCAAAAGTCTGCACGATGGGGTTCCCTAGACTCAGGACAGCAGACCTTCCAACAGGACCCAAGGAAGCACACTAGAAAGGCTGCAACTCTGGAGCCTGAAAGATGGGTAATGGAGAGCAGGAGGGCTTCTGCTGCTCTGGGAAGGTGCTTACAGGGTTAAGGGGGTTTTACTGCACCCAAGTAAAAGGAAGGAAGGAGGAGGTAAGGCATCTGTCATGGGCTTAAGAACTTTCCTAGAGATTCGTGTTTATTGGCATTTGACCCAGAGTCTTGCCCATGGGTAAGGGCATAGACCTGGGCTCTGAGTAGGAAGACCAGTATCCTACCTCCCATTCAATTCAGTCTCTGTTAATCCACCAACCCAAACCACCCCCACCAGTAGTCCAAAGGTAAAATGGCCCAGGGACACGCTGTGCTCTCAACAGTCTGCTGAGTCTCAGAACTGGATGGTGGGGAGTATCTGAAGTTCCGCCCCCTTAGTTCCACAACAAAAAATAAACAGAGGCAGGAGGTGGGGCAGAGGCAAGACGCTGGCAGCCATGCATCTTGCTAGGTCTTTATAGCTGTGTCTCTGGATTTGTAGGCCACTCCTCGACTTTTCAGCTCTCGCACGATTCCTGTGGCAGGAAAACAAACAGCTCTGTGAGGGAGGAAGATTCCAGAGGATAAGAAAAGTCCCTCTACTACCACTTTGTGGGAAGAAACGTGTTCCTAAGCAAAGTGGAGTTCCTAGACAGCTCATCAATGATCCTGCCAGGTTGGCTTGTTACCACTGAAGATTCAGGCAAGTGTCTGGCAATGACTTGGTAAAAATGAGAGAAAAACAGAAGACACATTGTAGTCATTGAAACCAAGGGTTCTGGAGCCGAAATGCCTGGGTTCAAATTCTACCTCCTTACTTAACTAGCAGGTGACCTTGGACAAGTTATTTAACCTCTCTGTGTCTCAGTTCCCTCACAGAGGTGTGAGGACTAGCGTGCAAGCACAACAAGGACTTCCTCAGAACTTGGCACAGTAAATGAGTATCAGCTGCTATTATGATTATTATTACCTTGGGGTAGGCGACCAGTGACTGACACTGCATACACACCCGGCTTAAAGTTACCTAAGAGAGAAGAAAAGAGATGGCAGTGAGAGTAAGTTAAGTCTAAAGACCAAATGGAGGTTTAAGCTCAAAACGAAAGAAATGCTGCAGCGCCGCGAGAAGAGCAATCACCTCTTTTGGCTACAGTGTTAAATGACAGGGGACAGGACACTCTCGTCTTTCTCACTCTGAGGACACATACCCAATGATTTAAGACTCCCCCACTGAACCCAAGGGACAGAAACAACACAACTAGGAGAAGGAAAAGGAGAAGGGAGACACTTACTGACTCGCTGCCACTTAGACACCCAGCTGTCCTCTGGACTCATCATCGCAATGATTCTGGGAAAGGGAAAGAAACAGAAGTCAGGATGAGCCTTGCCCACTAGAGAAGAGCGATGGAGGAGACTGCCCACGTTACTCTGCTACAGGCCAGCAAAATAGTTCTGGGAGAGGAAACACAGGAAAAAGCCAAGTATTGAGTCTCTGCTAGAAAGCAGGGGAAAGTGACTTCTAATGCTGCGAAGGAGCTGACCCAAAGTTAGTACTGAAAAAGTTTCTTTGCCCGCCAATCACAAGTCAGTCATCATCCCCAAAGGACTAGCTTCACCAGGCTCAAAAACATCTTTAGCCCAGACTCCCTGGGAAACCAGCTCTTCTGATTACAACCAACATGACCACTAGGGGGCTGGCCTTAATGCAAAGGCAGAGGGTGAATGAAAACAATGGGTCCTCCTACCAGAAGTAAGTTAGACTGGGCCAAGATCTGCCTCTAATGAGCTGTGCAGCCTAACACACATATGAAACTCAAAGACCAAGCTAATACATGAAAAGCACCTAGCACAGAATAGGTGCTGAATAAACATTGACTCTCCTTATTATCCTAATAGTTTTTCCTAGGATACCTCTGATTCTAGAGCACAGGCAACAGAAAGGCTACTGAAGAGCTAGAAGCCTGCCTTTTGGGCTTGACATGTAAATATCAGGTACTTTCAGAAGCTTACAGAGGTCATTTCTGTCATTCGTTGGTTCAATCAAATGCTTAGTGATTGCCTATTGTGACAGGTCTGTTCTAGACCTGACATTTGTTGATTACCTCCTCAATAACCATTCCCTCTTCTCTTGGCAAGAATCTTGGATTCTTATTTGGGGGGGCCTTCCTCCCCATCCAAATCCTACATTCTCAGTCATTCACTGAGTGGAACTGATCCCATTCTCCAGGGTGGTTACGTAGGGTAATACTTGCCCTGGCCTGGCAGACTGATGTGCAGCAGACACATATGCAGGCCATTCTCCTGACCAAAACTATATTCTCCTCTGTCCTTCACAACCAATCTTTCTAGCCTTAGAGTGTCTGTTACCCAACCTTATGATTCAATCTAAACAGAATTCCCACCATTCTCCAAACATACCCTAGTTGTCCCACCCCTGATTTTGCTCAAGTCATTCCCTTGTTTAGAATGCTTTTTCTAAAATGCTGTCTCACCTCAACCTCCTCAAAAAACCTGCACTTCTTTAAGAGCCTGATTCATATGCTATCTCCTCTGCTTCTGGCTGAGTTCATCTGGCCTCCCTCTGATCTCCATTAGCCTTTGATATACCCATTCTCCAAAACCTAATATGCACAGGGAATACACAAATAACTCCAACAACTCAACAATAAAAAGCCAAATAACCTGATTCAAAAGTGGGCAAAGGACCTGAACAGACATTTTTTCTGAAGAAGCTACACAAATGGCCAATAAGTACATCACAACTGATTAGCGAAAGACATCACCAATGATTAGGGAAAGACAATCAAAACCACAAAGAGATATCACTCCACACCCAACAGGGTAGCTTCTATCAAAACCAAAACAAAACATAAAACAAAAAATAACAAGTGTTGGGTAGGGTGTAGAGAAACTGGTAGTGGGAATGTAAAATGGTGCTGCCACTACGAAAAACAGTCTGACGGTTCCTCGAAATACTAAACACAGAACTCAGCAATTCCACTTCTGGATATATATACCCCAAAGAAGTGAAGGCAGGGACCTGATCAGATATTCGTAAAGCCATGCTCACAGCAGCATTATTCATAACAGCCAAAAAACAGAAGCAACCCAAGTGTCTATCGACACATAAAATGTGGTATTACAAAAATGGTATTATTCAGCTTAAAAAATGCTTCTGACATGCTACAATATAGATAAACCTTGAAGACATTACACTAAGTGAAATGAGCCAGTTACAAAAGGACAAATATTGTATGATTCCACTTATATGAAGCACCTACAGTATACTTCAAATTCAATCGCTTCTCGGCCTTTTGGCTAAGATCAAGTGCAAATTCATACAGAAAGTAGAATGGTAGTTGCCTGGGGCTGTGCGGAGGGGAAATGAGGAGATGAAAAAAGTTCTATAGATGGATGGTAGTGATGGCTGCACAACAGTGTGAATATACTTAATGCCACTGAATTCTACACTTAAAAATGGTAAATTTTCTGTCACACATATCTTACAACTTAAAAAAAAAAATTCTAACATGCAAAACTTTACACTGCGTCTCTTACTATTAATACATCACTGTGTGACTCTTGACATTCTTCACAGCAGCCAACACAGTACGTTACCTGTAAATGGGAGTTCTTTTATTCATTTGTTAGCAATTTTGTTACAGTGCAAACAAATAATCGAAGGGACTGAAGATTCTGACTATGCACATGCATGTGTAGGAAGTAAGATTCCATGACAACATCTTTTTTGACCAATTCTTCATGCTTCCTTAAAGGAAATCAAAGAAGGGATGGAGTTGGCCCCATCTTGAAGGTTCAGCAAGTACTGGGTTTGAGCCTAGTCGGTGTGTAAATCTTCAACTGGCCTGGAGACCAAGAGACACTTTAAAGTATCTCCTGAACCCCCCAAAAATACTGCCCTTTGGCTCCTACCTTGGGGGAAAAATGGAGACCTGGCTACTTATGTTACTCTCACTTCCCTTTCTCCCCATTGGACAATCTCACTAAGGGAAAATTTTTCTTACAGGTTCTCTTAGACATATCTAAAGGGAACAGCTTTTGGGCAATAATTTACCATTACTCTACCTGACCTTCATCTTCAGAAAGGATCTTCATGCATTCAACAAACATTTATTAGCCATTTGCCACCTTCCAGGCCCTGTGCCAAATCATGGTGCACAAGATAAACATAGTCCCTACCAACAATGAGCTGACCGTCTTTAATGAAGAACTGTACGGCAGAAATATAATGAAAACCACACAAGTCATTTTGAATTTTCTAGTAGCCATGTTTATGAGTAAAGACAAAAAGATGAAATGAACTTCAATACCATATCTCATTTAACCCAGTATATCCAAAGAATTATCACTTTGGCATGTAATTAATATTTGAAAAATTAAAATATTTTATATTCTTTTTTCTCGTTCTAAGTCTTGTCAATCTAGTGCATATTTTGCAGTATGAGCAAACCTCAGTTTGGACTAGCCACATTTCAAGTGCTCAATGCCACACATAGCTAGTAGCCACTGTACTGGACAGCACAGGACTACTATGTCTCAAAATAACTTGGAGAACAACTAGGATTATGGTCTCAAAAGTCTGCCTCACATTTACTTGGTGGGGTGGGGTGGGGAGGGGGTGGGTGTAACAAAGGACTCAAAAGGGGCTTACCCATCAAAGGAAGAACTGGTGCAGTCATATACCATCTCCCGGTTACCCTTCATCTGAAGGTATGCATCACAATTGTCACATCCGTCATATTCAAACTGGTCTATAGTCTAGGAGAGGGAAAAGAGGGAGAAGGAGTGAGCATAAACAAGGCCAAAAAAGGAAGTAGCTTCCTCCATACTTCTACCTGGTCAAGTAGAAGCCTCCCTATGTTGGCTCTGTCTCATCAGATTCCCCACCCACCACTCCCACAGCCCCATTGCTAAAGTTCCACCCTCACAGTCCTCCCTCTCTTATTACCAGCTATGTTTTACCTACTCCTTTCCCTAGTCTCCTCAGGGTCAGGCATCCTCTCCGACTACTCCCTCAGCTGCAGATCCCCACCCTCCTCTGAATCCCAGCGGCCTTCGGCTTCAACAGAAGTTCACTGAATGTCGTTAAGGATCAGACCTGTGTGCTGAGGATTCAAAATCATGTAAGACTGCCTGCGTTCCTCCCGACTTAAACAACGGCCTCCAGCAGCTTCCCACATCCCCTGCCAACCCCCGGGGTCCTGGACCTTACTTTTCTCTTCGCTATCCCCCAGCTCCGTTCCACCTTTTCCCCCACCTTGATACCCCATCGCCCCTACAACCGCCTCCCCGAAGGACACCTTGACCAGAGAACACAGCAAACAAGCCCGTAGATGCCGTAGGTCCTTCGGCACCGTCTCCAGGGCCATCCTCTCCGACAAATGAACAGCAAAGATTTGGGCCACGGCCTCCTCAGCCGCAGGAAGTAAACAGCGATTTACCCAGAATGCCTCCCACTTCCGGTTTTCCGCACTTCCTGTTCCGGTGTGGGGAGCCGCGGACTCACGCCTCTCTCTCTCTCTCTCTCTCTCCCCCCCGCCCCCCCCCCCCGGTCAAGGAGATGGTTTCTCCCGCCTGGAGGCGGGGCCGGCCGGGAGTCACCTGGGCCGGCGCGCGCACCCGCCACCTGGGCTGGCGCGAGGGCGAGGCCGGGAAGGCGGTTGCGCCTGTGGGTAGGGCCCGTGGGGGAGGGGTGGCGCGGCTGGCGCCTGCGCGGGAGCGCGCCGCGGCTCCGGCCAGAACTCCCGGCGGGGCGGGCCGTTTGATCTAGGCCGCTGGCAGCCGGCCGCCGGTCCCCTTAGGAGGATCCCAGGTGTCAACCGAGATTCTTTTTTGTTTTCCCGTTTTAAAAGCGCAGGGCCAGAGTCCACTGTCTCCATCTGGATTATCTCTGCAGAGAGGAAAATCAGGGACAGCCCCTTTCTTTCCTGAGAGTAGTGAAGGGTTTCCATTCGCCGTCCACGGGAATGCTGGCTTGTGAGCCCATGGCGGATACCAGGCCCATTATTTTTTAAAACTCTTTACGTACTTTCCTTGTTCCAGCTGATAATTTGTTTCGTGCAGCATTTAGACACAGGTCCTTTACTTCAGAATATCTGTAGGGGATTGGAGATTGTGTTTTGTTTTGTTTTGATTTGATTTCACCCTATAGCAAGCTGGATGTTTCTTTGCTCTCCTGTTCAAAACTGGGCAACAGACAATGACCACCCCCTAGGAAACCTGTCCTGGAGAAGCAGAGGGGAAAATGTGCTTTGTGAGGATGAGAGCAGAGGCTGCCCCCAGGCTCTGTGGAATTCATACCAACATAGCACCAGCTCTTGATCCTCAACCGTAGTCCCCTGGGGAGGCAGAGCACAGTCATTTGTGTTTATCAGAATTGGAGCTCTGGGATAGTTTCAGTAGTTTCAGGCCCTACTGTTCTATCCTCCCAACCAGGCGTCCCAACTGAAACAGCTTTTTCAAGGGGGGGGGGGGGGGCGTGTGTTCAGATGGGTTCTGTGACTGGGGTTAGAATGTTCCCTGTCACTGGATACTTTCCAAACATACTTTCACGCTTATCTCATGGGAGCTCTGCAACCACTCTGTGAAGTAGGCCTATTTTATGGGTGGAAAAAAGTGAGGCACAGAATATTTGCCCAAGGTCACAAAGTCACTGAAGCATCATAAGAATGTGTGAAGTGAAAAGTACAGTAAGTCTGATAATGACTGGACCACAGTGAGAATCTTGTCATGCTTCCCCCTTCCCTTATCTCACCAAATCGTTTTTAGGGGCTTACAAATCAATTCTTGTTACCTAGTCTACCACTCTGTCCTGTCCTTTCATAAATCAGAGCCTAGCCTCTGATACCAGAAATAATTTATTTCTGTCAATGGAGAAGATGAATTTGTTACCCTGAATGACAGTCATGAGAGAACAAAAACCACAAGACCAGACCGCATTTATGGATAAATATATTAGCAAATAAATACATTTCTCAACATAGTGCCTGATTCAAGCGTCTTTCTGTCTGGTTCAGATATAAATACCCATGTGGGTGCTTCGGTAGGTGCTAGTTCCCCACTGACTTTGAGGGAAGAAGATTCCCAGGTAGGGTCCTGTGCCCACTTTGCTCCCACATTCACATTCCAAATGGGATAATGCCTGAGGAGCCAGCAATGGTCAAGCTGCCCTGGGGTGAATGTCACCGTCAGGAGGCCCCTCAGCCCTTGCCACTCAGTACCAGCTACCCAGGCCAGATATCCTGCATGCACACCTTCCTGGGCATCCCTGGCCTATATGGCTTATAATGGGAAGCTGGGCCTTGGGGCCATCTAAACCCAAATGTCCCACCTTGCTTTTCCTTTGTTCTCCCGTTTCCCATCCCTGCTCTGAGAGAAGACCCCCAGATTCATCGTTGTCCTTGTTCAGCTGTAATTCTGCCTTTTCTACCTTCATTCCATCCTCCCTTTTCTAGACGAAGTTCATCAGAAATCCTTTTCTTTCCATCTACTTTGGGACTTTGAGATAGGCAATCTCTAGAAAAGAATTATTCCCTCCCCACTGCCACCCCCCCCCCAATACCCAGAGGAACTGGGAGTTGCTGGAGAGAGAAGGGAGTTTGAAAGTCAGAGGGTCCATCCCAGGTTCTTCATGGTGCCAGAACATGGTGCTGGGACACGACTCCACACCCTGGCTTCCCACAGTCTCCCCTCTGACTTAATAGAGTGGATCTGATAATTAAGAACAAGAAGGGAAAAACATTCTCCCTTATGCACCAGGGTAGGCACCGCCTGGAGAAGCTGCAGAGCTTCCCTTTTTAGGGCTCAGGCCTCACCTATGTTCTTGATCCTTTTGCAAAGAAGGAAAATAAGAGCCAGGTTGCTGCTGATGCAGCAGCTTTACCGAGGAGTCAAAGCTGGTGTGCAGGACTCACCCAAGAAAGGAGGTAAGAAGGACCCATTGGCAGGTATGCACATGAGACTTGGGATGAGGAAGACCTGCAGGGTCTGGGGAAAGGAGCAGCACCTTTTCAACACCTAACTACCCACACCTAGCTTCCTGCTCTCCCTTAAGGAGCCAGCCCACATAGGCAGTAGCTAGTTGCCAGGCTGGACACAGACTTGCTGCCCTGCAAATGCGTTCTGCACGCAGGGTCCAGAGCTGGGAGCAGGGAACACTTCCTGCCCCCCCCCATCACCACCCCTCTTCCAGAGGTTCCAGGAAGTATAGCAAAAAAGAGGGGTGTTTTCCGAGGTCCTTTCTTCTCTCAGGAGCATGACTCTGTGCCAGACAGGGCCCCCAGGTCAGCCGGAGCACACTTGGTTGAAGCGAAGTCTGCGCATCTCACACAGCCTGTTCGCACAGCTCCTCAAGCTCCTCCTCCTCCGAGCCTGCGTTTACAGAGGGAGAGGAAATTGGTCACTGAGTGTCAGGCCAGCCTCTTGCTTGTTCCACCTGCAAGACAGTATGGCTGGCAGGGAACCACACAGGGTGGGGAGCAGGGAATGTGTCCAGAAGGGGCAGTTAGATCGAAAGCTGGGAGGGGTCCCAGTTGGGACACAGGGAAGAGGGGGGGAAGAAAAGCTAGAGAAAGAGAAACATATATAGCAACCAGTGTGTTACAAATACTTCCTATTCATTCATTAACCCAATTAATATTTATTAAGCACTCATGAATCTGGCCTGTTACCACACAGCAAATAGAAGGCCAGAAAAAAAAAAAAAAAAAAAGCAGGAACCTGACAGTCTTGTAGAAGAGAAGGTGTGCATGCAAAGGGAAATTCTGCCAGTCAGACAGGACTGGGTCCTAAGACCTTTCCTGGGAAGGGGACAGATCATGTTCCAGTGGAACAATCAGGAAGGGCCTCCTGAAGGTGAAGATAAATGAGCTGGTCCTGCAGAAATACGTAAGAACTCAGTTTATGGGAATAGGAAGGCAGGAGAATATTCTGGGCTATAGGAACTGAACAAGTATTTACTTGGTTTGACAAAAGGATGGAACAGGGAAGAACAGGAAGAACAGGAAGGGGAAGAGGGAAAAAAAAGGTTGGGAAGGAAGATGGGGGCTAGCTGGTGCTAGAGCCTTGAAGGCCAAACCAGGATGGGTTTTTCTTCACTGTGGACAAAAGAGAACATTTGGAAATTTCTGGACAGTTTATTTGAGGGTGATGAGCCTGGCAGCAGTACGTGAGCAGGGTAGCTGTGCTGCATGACTCTGTAGGACACAACACTGTATATACAGTGCCCAGCCTTCATGGACCTGTAAGAGGGGGAGGAAGGGTAGGAGGCTCCTGCTTCCATCTTTAGGCTGCATCTAAGACACAGGCAGGGGCCATCCGTTTTGAAGAAGGTAAAAAATGCATCAAGGATACATTTAACAGAATCTGGCATTGATTGGATTCGAGGAGCAGGAAAGAGGGAGACATTGAAACAGGTTCTGAGTATGGGAGAGAGGGGAAGTGGTGGTCTGGGACCAGCAGCACATGACAGGGTCCAAAGGGAATCATCAAACACATAGCCAAAGCTTACTTTACCTGGTTCTATGGAAGCAATTATTTTCTCTACTGTAACTGTTTACATGCCTATGACCCCACAGACCTGGATCTCCTGGTTGACAAGTTCCATGTGTTCAGAGCCTAGCCTGGAACCTAGCATAGAGCAAACATACAGTGCAGGAAGGAAAAAGGAGGGAAGAAGTGAATGAATGAATGGTAACAGCTCTAGATCTTAACTATTGGGTTCCTGGACTGTGAGGTCTTACGTTTCAGGACCTTTGGGTCCCCTTTTGGGGTGGCTGGTGATAGCTGTAGGCAAAGAGCTGTGTCATCCACACTATGGGAGAAGATGGGGAAAATGGGGAGGTAGGGGGCTCTGAAGGAAGAAGAGGAGGATTTGAGCAAAAAAACACCAAGTTAAAGTTGAGGATTTATATTATCACCGTTGGTTGTAATACAGTATCAGGGATGTACTGAGGCCCCAGGAAAATGAGGTCAGTCTTATTAACAAGGGTGCTTAGAAGGGAAGCCTTAGTTGTTCTTTTACCCTCAGGGGGAGAGGAGAAAACCTAAGGACCCACAGGGTTGCTGAGAACCATCTGTGATCTTTTTTTCTTTTTCTTTCCTTTTCCTTCCTTCCTTCTTTCCTTCCCTCCTCCTTTCCTTCCTCCCTCCCTTCCTTCCTTCTTTCCTTCCTTTTCTCATTTACATAGCTCTTCTCATATGGCCTAGGATTATGGATCTGCAATTATTTCTCCTATAACACCTCATATTGCCTAGGATTATGGCTATCAGTAATTTTCCATGCTCTCCTCAAGAGCAAGGAACCCTTTTTGGCCTTCTTTGTATTTAAAGCTAGTAATTGAACTGTGTGCATTGGTACAGCTTTACTAATTATTAAAGTATTGAAACAATTATATTGGAGCTGTTGTCCCAAACAACCACAAGTGCCAGATTTCTGATGTTTCATCCACACTGTATTTCCCCTGAGACCGCCCTATGATCTGGCAACTAAAGGAGTAATACCTGGCCGAGTCAGAGTGCTTCAGCCAGCATCCTATGCTATGCCTGTTGTTCAATATTTTGAATGTCGCCCCACTGCACCCTTCTCAGCTTCTGTCAATCCTTTGTTGGCTGACTTTACCCATCCTGCAATAACCCCTAGTATCCTCTCCCCACTACCCCCTCTCCCCCTGAAAACTCACCAGGCTGGGCTGGCGGCACCTGGCAGTGTGGGTAAGGGCATGACCTGCCCTCCAGGGTGCCACACCTCCATTCACAAGGCCCTTCCCCAGGTGGGTGTGGTTCCAGGGACTGGCGTGGAGTCAGACACAACCACACTGGCTGTGAACTTGGGTAACAAGGGCCTGGGGTTTCTGGTAGCAGCCTCCTCTCCAGGCCTGGAGGTCCAAAGATCAATGGATGGGCCTCTGGGGACCAAGGGTATGCCAAGCTGGTAGCATAATGGGGGAAAACCTGGCAAGTTGGGTGTGCAGTCAAGTCCTGGGGCCGAGAGGCTGAGGTGGGCTCTGAGAGGCACCCTCGCCTTTTCCTCTGTGGATGTCGAACAGGGAGGCTGGATTTCTGCAAGTGGAAGAGGCTGCTGGGACTGGGGCTGGAGGCATCAGCTGGGCCTGGGGCTGCTTCGATGAGGGCCTTGGGCCGTTGTGGATTGGGGAGCTGTCCTGAAGGGGCAGCTGGGTTGGATCTGGCAGCTTGCTGATCAGGGGAAGGCGGCTCTGGTTGGGGCTGTGTCCGAGGAATGGCAGGCCTGGACTGGGGCAACCCAGTTTCTGGGCCAGGCTTCCGGCCATGCCACTGGAAGCGTTTTTTGTAGTGGTGGTGCCGGTGCCGGTGGTAGTGGACGTGGCTGGAAACCTGGGTTTCTCCTGTGGGTACCACTGAGTCCAAAGAACGGGGCCGAGAGGTCACACTAGGCTGGGTCTCCTCCCCCCGGGGCTCCCCTTCAGGGCTGCAGTACACCAAGGGGTCAAAGTCACTGCTCAGGGAGCTGCGGAAGGTAGAACTGCTGCCATGGATGCCCTGCAGACTGATGTCTGTGCAGTTGACCACTGAGTCACTTGAAGAGCCGTGACAGGGCCCCGAACTGGAGTCACTGGCTGGCCCATCTGCCATGTAGCCACTGCGTTCCGTGCGGTAGCTTTCTCCAGAACCGCTGCTGTCGTGAGGCCTGGCCCGGCGTGGGGGTGCTGGGCAAGCGGAGAGGTGCTGCGAGGTGCATCGGAGACGGCCTATCCCCCAGCCCTGCGCGTAGGGATGCTGGGCCACCGCCAGGCGCTGCTGCTCACCCGGAGCCCGAGGATGTGCGGCTCTGGGGAGACGGTGGTGCCGGGGGCCTGTGCCTGGCTCCTGCGAGGTTGGGAAGGGACCAGATTGCGGGGGCCGAGCCACTGCACTCCGGGAAGGGCCCAACAGGTATGCAGCAGGTAGGTGGTAGTGGGCATGGCCGGGATGCTGGCGAATGAGGTGGAGTCTCCGGCCTGGTTCCTGATAAGATCGAGAGTGTCCCAGAGACTGGGAAAACGAATCACCCTCTGGAAGAAAGAACCAAGAGCGTAGGTGTTTGACCCCACAAACCTATGGAGCGTGCATTCAGAAAAGTGTGGCTGTAGCACCTATTTGAGCCCACATAGCCTGTGTGTTCGGTCAGAGTTGAGGGACCAAGGACATTCCTAATCTGCCTGTGCCCTGGGACGCCCTGGCTCCTTCCAGTCCATCTATCTCCCTGGAAGTTCCACTGTGTATGTCCATCCCTGCTTCTCCCATCAGCCCACCTGGGGCTCTTTGACCCAGGGCCACCACCAGTCCATAGTGCACCTTTGGGCAGATTGGAAAAAGGCTCTCCTTCCTCAAGATACTTCACTTTCATCTTTTAGAAAATTTTCATAATATCCTGGTTTTGTTAGAATAAGATACTTTGTTGCCAGAAAATCAGAATAATAAATATACAAACCACCCAGATTTAGAATCAACAAAGTTGTCATAAAGATACAATGTTTAAAGTAATGAAGATGTCTACATCTTCATTATGTATGAATGGCCCTCCCTGCCCTTCACAGGAAGCACTCTTGAGCAGTACACAGCTTAAAGAACTATTATGGCAGACCTGCTTTCTCCTCAGCTTCAAGAAAAAACCGTCCCTCAGAGAGCAACCTTGTTCTAGACCCATCTGCCTGCACATAGGGGAGGACTTGGCCCACCTCCTACCTACGATGTTGAACATGCAGAGAGGGCAAGTCCGATGCTGATGTAGCCAGGGGTCCACACACACACGATGGAACTCATGGAGGCAAGAAATGACCCGTAGCTCCTAGAGAAAACAAGGGGGTCCAAACCGAAGTTATCTGTAGGTTCAGGAGTAACCAGGATTTCCCTGACTCCCTCTGGCCTCTCCTTTTTGCCCTCAGCTTCTTGTAAAATACCCCATGGTAGAATAGAAAGAGTAAGGGCTTTGGTGTCCGGTAAACCTGGATCTTGCCACTTTAGCTGCATGACCTTGGGCAAGTTTCTTAACAGAAATGCTCTAGTTTTCCGCTCTAAAATGAGTATGAAAAACTAACCAACCCCCACCCTGCACTGTCATGAGGCTAAAATGAGATAATACATCTAAAGCACCCACTACAGATCCTAGCACGTGGTACACACTCAACGAACAGTAGTTGTCTTTCCCTGGAAGACCAGGAAAATAACCAGACCTCAGTGCTGTCCCCTACCTCTGCCTCATTGCAAGATACACGGGACACAGATGCAACCAGGGCACCCACACCTGCCCGAGTGCCTCCTCCAGCCTCCCAAAGTCCAGCTGCCCTCCCCAGCCTGGTCATGGAGGTCGCCCGCAAGCCCTGCCTTACCTGGCCCTCAGAGAACTCCTCCAGGCAAATGGCACACACAGGGGCTGAGCTACAGCTGCTACTTGAGTCCGGCCACTCAGCCCGGGCCCTCCTGCAGCTGGCCTGGTACCTCCTGGTGGCCAGCTGGCTGATGGCCCAGGCTGTTCGCTGTTGAAGGGGATCCTGAGAAGAGGGGTGAGGCTCAGAATAGGGCAAGGGCTCCTCTTCCCTCACCCCTGGACCTCAAGTTTGTGCTTGGCTCCCAGTCACCCAGTTAGATCATATGGCCGATTGACTACTCCTAGGAGTTTGTCGTCTTCAAGCTCATACGTGGCTCTGCCAAGCAGGCTAAGCCCCGCCCACCCCACTCCCCCATTCATACCATCAAGCTTTCTTTTCCTTGATGACCCATGGGAGAAAATTTTCATCCAACTGCCTGCTTGACATCTTTGCTTGGATATCAAATAGGCCCATCAAACTGAATTCCTAATCCCATTAACCACCGAACCACATATCCATCCTACCGCCTTAAAATGTAAGTCAGATCATGGTACTACTTCTGCTCAAAACTCTCCAATAGCTCCCATTTCACCCAGAGTAAAAAAACACTGTCCTGCCAATGGCCTACACAGTCCAGTAAAAGGGGCCCCCATGGACCCTCTGTCCTCGCCTCCTGCTCTGTCCTCTCACTCACTGCACTCCAGCCACATGGCCCCCTTGCTGTGGCTCAGACATACTGGACACGCTTTTGCCTCAAGGCCTTTGCCCTTACTGTTTTCTCTGTCTCGATCATACTCTCCCCAGATATCTGCACATATCACCCCCTCACCCATTTAGGGTCTTTCCTGTAAATGTCGTCCTCTCAATAAGGCCTTCTCTGGCTTTGCTTTTAAAAATTAACTCTGTCCGGGGAGCCTGGGTGGCTCAGTTGAATAAGCATCCGACTTTGGCTCAGGTCATGGTCTCACAGTTTGTGAGTTCAAGCCCCGCGTCAGGCTCTGTGCTGACAGCATGGAGCCTGGAGACCACTTCGAGTTCTGTGTCTCTCCCTCTCTCTCTGCCCCTCCTCCACCCCTGCGCGCACTGTCTCTCTCTATCTCTCAAAAATAAACATTGAAGGGGCGCCTGGGTGGCGCAGTCGGTTAAGCGTCCGACTTCAGCCAGGTCACGATCTCGCGGTCCGGTCCGTGAGTTCGAGCCCCGCGTCAGGCTCTGGGCTGATGGCTCGGAGCCTGGAGCCTGTTTCCGATTCTGTGTCTCCCTCTCTCTCTGCCCCTCCCCCGTTCATGCTCTGTCTCTCTCTGTCCCAAAAATAAAAATAAAAAACGTTGAAAAAAAAAATTTAAAAAAAAAATAAATAAATAAACATTGAAAAAAATTTTTTTAATAAAAATTAACTCTGTCCTTTTACATTCCCTTTTTCCTCTTCCATTTTATTTTTCTCCTGGGAACATGTCACCATCTAAAATACTACATATTTTACTTACTTATTTTGTTTATTGTCTGTCTCTTCCCATGAGAATGAAACCTCCCTGAGGGATCTTTTTGTTCACTGCACAATCCCCAATACCTGAAACAGTGCCTGGTCCATACGAGGAGGTCTCTATGTTTGCTGAATAAATAAATGAATGGGCAAGCTGATGTGGAGAGGCTGCTGGAGATCAACAAGTCAGATGCCAGGGTGTTTAGATGTAAACTATTTCAAGAGCATAAGGGCATCTTCTTTCCTCACTTCTCCCTTCCTGCTCTTTACCCTCCCATATGCATAAATGTGCCACCTCCATCAGGGAGCCCACCCTGCTCACCGGCCTGTTGTGGTGGGGGCGGCATCGGATGCGCAGCACTGAAGCCAGGATGACCACAAAGATGGTGCCCACCACCGTCAGGAGGATCCACACATCATAATCTGGCTGGAGGAGTGAGCAGAGATGGAAAGAGTCATATTTCTGGAAGGAGTTGGGCCAATTTGGGAGAAATTCAGGTGCTCAGGAGAGTGAAGGCTAGAGATCCCCATGAGTCTTCCAGCAGAGGGGATGAGGTGAGGAGGAACCTGCAGGTGGGGTTAGGTGGTCCCTGTCTGCCCAAGGTCAATCATAGGAGAGGGTCCTCCAGGTGTCAGCTGTGAGAGGTACTATCTGAAGACCTGTGTGCTTGGGAAAAAGAGGAAAAGGACCCTCTGCAAAGTGGAAGCCACCCAGTGCACAGCTGGGTGAGGTTTCTAGCTAGTGGAGAAACACCAGCCAGGGTGTCAGGGGCTAGGGGGTCAGGGTTTCATTCTGGCTCTGCTCCTCTGTGCCATGAAACCACAGAGCTGAAAACAACTTTAGAACTCAGCTGGCCAAATTGATGCATTCTGCAGATGAATCCCAGAGGGGGAAGAAACCTGTCCTGAGGCACACAGCTGGTGGATAAAGTTGAACTATAGGGTTTCTAAACTCTCTTTAGCTCCAGGAGTCTAAGGGCTCTCGATGGGAGTTGCCACAGAACAAAGTGGCAGTGAGAACGGGCGCTAGGGCAAGGCCTGGAGATCTGGCGTGCTTACCCAGGTTGGGGGCTCCTTCAGCTCAATCCTAACATGAGCCTTTCGGTTCTTGTACACAAACTCCATCAGCTTCTCGGCATCTTTACCCCAGATTAACACCACTGGCCAAGTCAGCCCCAGGGGTTGCTGTAGCTGTGGGAGGGAAAGTGCCCACGAGGGCTGTTATGTCCTGACTTGTCTTTTCCCAGGTGACTTTATCTCCCTCCACCCAGCTCCCTCAGACACCCCAATGTCCCTGGGTACCTGCTCAGCAGCAGCTCGATCCTCAGTGATGTCAAAGAGGACCGCGCTAGCTCCTCGCTCCCCTGCCATCCGGGCCTGCAGGGACACACAGCAGAGGTCCAGCTGAGGTCAGAGAAGGACACGGCCCATCTGTCCATCCATGCCCCGGCCTCACCCCTCACACGCCTGTCCCTTCCTGGGACGTTGCACACACTGCATCTTTGCACACTCAAATATAACATGTGCGATCCGTGTCCTGCCCTCAGCTCACCCAGGTCCCACTGCCTTCAAGGACGACATTCAATCCTTCATTCTGTCATGGAATAAACCCATAACAAGGGTTTAGTAGGAGTCAGGTAGTGGACCTGGCTCTAGAGCTAAGGACAAATAAGACATTGCCTGGCCCTCAAAGTACCACAAGTCTGCCTTCACTAAGAAGTGTGAGAACAGAAGGGAGTGGCCAGAACCACCACAAACCCCCACCCCAGGGAGTGGGGGGAGGGTGACCAGTCCCTGGAAAGGGAGGGAGAAAAGACAGGTGGAGAACTCCTTCAGAATAGAACTGGGCTTTCCAAGATCCAGCCCTGCCTGACAAGAGGAGCCTACAGGGCATCCCCTCAGCTCAGGCAGAGTTTCAAGGGCCTGGGACCCTGCCGTCACCCAAGGTCTCTATGGCAGAGCCCAGCCTCAGCCCATCTCTTGATCTCTTTCTCCCCGCCACACTTTTCCTGGCTACAATTCAAGGACTTAATGGAGTCTCTGTCCAGTGCTTTATCCCTCATCCCTTCCCTGAAGGTGGCACTGGAGGCTGGGTGGGGAGGGACTGAGGGGCTATTACCACAAGGACACAACTGTGCAGGTACGCACATGCACGCTTGCCAGGGCTCCAAGAGCAGGGTCTAGCCAACCAGGCAGAGCAGAGCAGAGCCAAAAAGAAAGAGAGAGAAAAAAAAGCAGGAATCTAGAAGCTGGGTGTGGGGTAAGAGAACTGAGATAAGAGCCAGGAGTGGGGTGGAGGTGCAAGGGCAAAGGAGCCACAGACAGATCCTGCCTTGCCTTTGTGACAGCCTCCCTGCCCAGCACAGCCACTCTCCAGCCTTTCTCCCCACAGCACAGGCTCATCTTGCCTTGGTATCAGGCTGGGACCTCGTGCCCCCAGGGCCCTGCTGAGTCTTTGTGGCCTTCCTGCAGGCACTGAAGGAGTTAATCCCTCTGCCAGTAGTGGTGGCAGGAAGGGGAGCCAGGGTTGGGGCTTACTCACACTCTTAGGGCTTTGATCTCTGCTTTCCTTCCCGGAGAGAGCCTGTCCGGGCAGGTCTCCTGCCAGGCAGGCCAGGGGAGCAGCTTGCTCCAGCTCCCTGCTCCCTACTCCCCAGGAGGCAGCAGGGGCCAGAGGGCCCCCTCAGAACTGGCAGCCCACAGGCAGGGGAGCCCAGGAAGAAGGTGGTGGAGACACTCGAGTGGGGCCCTGTTTTGGTCAGAAGAGTAACTTTCCCCCTTCCTCCCTCTCTCCCTCCCTCCTTGAGCTGCTGAGGAGCTGGGCTGGGCCCTCTACCAGCACCCAGGCCCAGCCCAGGCCCAGGCTCACCAGCCTAATTGACTGGAAATTCACAGGACTCCAGAATGGTATTGCTGAAGAAATTGACAGGTCACAGCCTTCATTGTCCTCCTGCTCATTTACTCCCAAGAAGTCCAGCCCAACTAGGTGACCCCAGGCAAAGAGAAACTTCTGAACCCTCCAAGCCAGGGTATGGGAGCCACACCAGAGGAAAAGGAGAGGGGCTCCCACTGCTAATGTCATAGTCTAGAACTTGGCCAAGGCATGGGGAGGTCACCTCAGTAGTCAATGAATTGAGACTCCTGGATCCAACATGCTGACAGGGCCTCATGTGTCTCATGCCCAGATTGAGACCCTAGACCCAGCCTGGCCTGAAAGAGCATGAGAGAAGGGCACAGACTTCCTTCTCCAGAGATTTTCTTACTTACCAACCCCTCTCTCTTTGAAGGACTGGGGTAGGAACAGTGGAAAGTAATTACCCTGATGTTCAAACACCCCAGCCCATTACAGCCCATAATTACAAAGTTGTAAAAAGGGATCAAAGAGAGAGTACTGGCCAACAGGGGAAACAAACAGGACTTTCAGGCAGTGGGTACCTGTGTTCAGAGTTCTAGGAACCAAAAAGCACGATTTGGGGCCAGATGGCAGCCCACACTGGGGCTATCCATGCTTCCCTCTGGTCCACCTGCCCCCAAGAAAGTGGGAGAGAGGGAGAAAAGAAAGCACTTCTTGGGAGACCGGAATCTGGAAGGCAGAGACAATAGGAAGGCCCTCTGCATGGGAAGACTCAGCTTTAGAAAAATTACCCAGAGATCTCTTTTGGGGCTGCAAAGAGTCAGCCATCTCTCTAGGGGCAGCAAGCAAAGCTGCCCACGGCCTCTAGCAACCAGGACTAGTACACTCTAGGACTCATACACTACCCTCTGTACCTCTCTGGGCTGTAGGTTTTCCTCTCCAGACACAGTGACAGTCTCTGTAATCTCCTCATCAAAGATTGGCTAAGTACCTACTGTGGCCAGGGCACCAAGCCAGGGAAGGCCAAGCCCTCTAGAACAGCTCATTATCTAGTTGTACATATCCATATGTACATATCCATAATATATCCAAAGACATATCCATAATATAATGCTGATAACATTCCAGAGTACAAATGAATGAAATAGACCAGTAGTTTTCAAACCTTTTTTCACTGCAGAAAGCCCATCCCCCACCACACACACACACACACACACACACACAATCTGACGCAAATCTTCAATACACAAAACAGATAAGACTCAGCTGAGTTTGAGGATGGGGGTGGAGTTAAGAAAGAGCCTTGGTTTCCCCCTCCCCACAAAGCACCTCCCTGAAACCTGGCATGGACAGAGACCCTGGCAGTGTGCCAGAAAAGAGGCATCCCTCCATAATAGGCTAGCTGGGCTGAGCCAGTCAGGAAAGATTCACTAGAAGATGTGGAATTCATCTGGGCTTGAAAGCAAGGGTAGGAGGAAGTAGAAGGGATACTAACCTTTACCGAGACCCACTCTGCCCAGACTGCTCAGGTTTGAGTCCTGAATATGCCACCAACTATTAGCTGTTAGACTTTGGGTATGGTACTTAACTGCTGTGTGCCTCCGTTTTCCTTTCTGTAAACTGGGGATTATAATAGGCCCTACTTCACAGGGTTGTTTTGTGGGCTGTATAAGTTAATCCATGCAAAGCTTTATGCTAGTACCCAGCACATAGTAAGTGTCCCCTAAGTATTAGTTATTGTTATATCAGCTGTTACTATATGCTTTGGGTATGTGATTTCATTCACTCTTCACAAAAACTCTATAAGACAATTATCCAGTTTTGAGTTGAGGAAACTGAGGCTCAGAGAGACTGGACAACTTCCCCAGGGTCACACAGCTGATCAGACCACTGATCTAGTCCAGGCATGAGGTGATAAGGGCCTGGGTAATCACGAGGATGGCTGTGGAGTTGCTAATAGAGAAACAGAAACCAAGTTGGATGACTGGATCGGGGGAGGGAGTCGGTGGTGGTGACAAGAATGGATGAGTCCAGAAAAATTATGGTGAGGGTTTCAGAGAAGATCAAGAGAGGCAAGAATGAAAGAAAAACCCCAATCTTGTTAAAAGCATAGGATGATGATGCCAGTGACGACAACAGTGGTAATTGTAATCATTTATTCAGTGATTACTATGTGCTTAGCATGGGAGCTTCCATCTGTACTGTCTTATGGAGCTTCCATAAGAGCTTCCATCTGTACTGTCTCATTAAATCCTCATAACTGCTTTATGATATAATCCCATTATTATTCCCCTTTTACAGATGAGGAAACAGGGGCCCAGAGAGGTGAGCTAAAATGTCTAGGTCACACTGAGGAGCAGTGGAGATGGCAGGCTTCAGACCCAGGGCTGTCTGGGTCTCAAGAGCCCCAGCTCTGTTGATGGTGATGACATCACTACTACTGATGGATATTCCAGAGCTGATTGAGGTTAGAATTTTTCAAACTTTTATCACTAAAACCCACCTTTCCCCTCTGGCTTCTGGGAACCATATGTTTTTTTAACATTTTACCAAACTAACTGAATTCATTATGTACAATTCATTTTCCTATGAGATAACTTGTAACCAAAAGCAACAAACAAATATTTTAGTTAAGCTTGTGGGACTTATGAAACATTGGAAGTAGCTCAAAGACCTCCATTACTACCCTCACAGACCTCCTTTGAGCCAGCAGATCTCAGGTAGGAGCTGCTTGGTCAGGTCAAAGGATGAAACCCAAGGGAAGCCTTGACCTGACCAGTTGGAGAATGTGGGGCTAGAGCCATCCTGTCCCACCGAGGTGGGGGAGAAGCCAGGTATGGAGAAGCTGAGCAGCTAGTGAAGGAGGAGGAAGCATGAGCAGTGACCACAAAGGCTGTGGAAGAAAAACAGGTCCTAGGGCAGCAGCTTAAGTGCCTCTTCTAAACCCCTAATGGCTTTTTGTTCCTTTGTGCATTTTAGCTCAGGCACTATTTGGTAGCTGACAGACATCATTTTCATCCTCACAACGACCACTGGGGTAGAAAATAAAAGTCCCATTTTATGGTGGTGGCCCAATAAGGTTAAAAAGAGCACCGACCGGGGCGCCTGGGTGGCTCAGTCGGTTGGGCGGCCGACTTCGGCTCAGGTCATGATCTCGCAGTCCGTGAGTTCGAGCCCCGCGTTGGGCTCTGTGCTGACAGCTCAGAGCCTGGAGCCTGTTTCAGATTCTGTGTCTCCCTCTCTCTGACCCTCCCCTGTTCATTCTCTGTCTCTCTCTGTCTCAAAAATAAATAAATGTTAAAAAAATTAAAAAAAAAAAAAAAAGAGCACCGACCACACATTCCTTGTTTCCTAGTGTCTGTGCACAGGACTTATTCCTCCCACAGCACTGTGATCCTCCAGGGGGCGAGACGAAAACCTCCTACGTGGACAATGTCCTGCCACGTTGCCCAGTGTTCACATGTGTGTGAAATGCATACACTGTTTTAGAAGAACAGCAGAGCATCTCTGAGCCCTTCCTCTCCCATCTTTCTCTCCTCTCCCACCTCTGTATCTCACACACTCACACTCACTCACACACACACATACACACACTCACACCCACTCACACACACTCCACACTCACATTCATACCACGTAACACTAGGCACTCATCTACCAAATGAGCAAATGAATGACATTTGCCCACATTCTGTAAAGCAAGGGAAGTGAAATAGCCCAAAGCAGGGTACCTTCAACCTAACAAAATTCTGCTGCCATCAAGGACCTGCCCAGTCTTACACAGAGACAACACTCTCCAGATCCTCCACGTGTGCTGGCCCCGACCGCCCACATCCTCCGTAGCCCTCTTCTGCATCAGCGTGGCCTGGGCTGGGAGAATATCTCCACCCACCTGTGGGTGCCACAATCAGAACCCCGCCCACATCTTTCCCCCTCCATGGGACCAGGTAAGAGCCCAGGCTGTTTCCTTGAGACTCATGGCTCAGGAAATAGCCCTCAGTAGGATCTGGAAACCAGGGAGAGTCTGGGCCTGAGTACAATGAGCGGGCACACTGGTTGGGACTGTCACCGTCCTCTTTCCCCACACCGGGGAGCTGGACCCTTTCCACCAAATCCACCTGACTGTGCCACACAGAATCTAACTATGCTCTGGCTTATGCCACCAGGAGAATCTTTTCACATGCTTTCAGTGTTCCTAGCCAAAATGGGAGGCAACAGAGCAGAGAGATTAAAAGCCCAGGTTTGAGAACTAGACAAGGCTCAGTTCAAATCACAGCTCCACCCCTTCCCAGCTGGGTCACCCTGGCAAGTTAAGTTTTTTTTTCTTTTTCTTTTTTAGTTTATTTATTTACTTTTTAGTAATGTCTACACCCAATGTGGGACTCGAAATCACAACCCTGAGATCAAGAGTCACATGCTTCTCTGGGACACCTGGGTGGCTCAGTCGGTTAAGTTGGTTAAGTCCAACTTCAGCTCAGGTCATGATCTCAGAGCTTGTGAGTTTGAGCCCTGCATCAGGCTCTGTGCTGACAGCTCGGAGCCTGGAGCCTACCTCGGATTCTGTGTCTCCCTCTCTCTCTGCCCCTCCCTGGCTTGCACTCTTTCTCTCTCTCTCTTAAAAATAAATTTTAGGGGCGCCTGGGTGGCTCAGTCGGTTAAGCGTCCGACTTCGGCTCAGGTCATGATCTCACGGTCCGTGAGTTCGAGCCCCGCGTCGGGCTCTGTGCTGACAGCTCAGAGCCTGGAGCCTGTTTCCAATTCTGTGTCTCCCTCTCTCTCTGCCCCTCCCTCGTTCATGCTCTGTCTCTCTCTGTCTCAAAAATAAATAAACATTTAAAAAAATAAATAAATAAATTTTAAAAAACATTTTTAAAAAAGTCACATGCTCCTCTAACTGAGCCAGCCATGTGCCCCAGTTACTTAAGTTTTCTGACCCTCACTTGCTTCACATGTCAAATAGAGAATAAAATGTCTAGCTTTCCTGATTGTCATGCAAAATAAAGGGGATAATGTATAAAGAATCTGTCCCATGTGGCACATGGTCAGCACACAGAAAACAGTAACTAACATTAGAGCAGAACAAATAACAATGTTCACAGGACCTTAGAGGTAGCAGGCCAGTGAGGAGCATGGCAAACCAGACGGTCCACGATGGTGGAAACCTGGCAACTGCCACCAGCTCCAGCCAATGATGCCCTCTGGAAATGTGGAGCCACCGGTTTGCAATCTTAGAGGAAGAATGTGAACTTTTTTTTATGTTTATTTATTTGATTTGAGAGAGAGAAGGAGAGAGAGCATGTGTGCGCTCGTGAGCAAGGGAGGGGCAGAAATAGTGGGAGAGAGAGAATCCCAAGCAGGCTCCTTACTCTCGGTGCAGAGCCCAACATGGGGCTCAATCTCATGAACCCTGAGATCATGATCTGAGCCAAAATCAAGAATCTGGTGTTTAACCTACTGAGCTGCCCAGGCACCCCAAGAATGTGAACTTTTTAAGGAAACATGGCTTCTGTTTCTGCTATTCTTGCATATGCTCAGTCAATGTTTCTGAAAGATGGAAAAGCCCTTCAACTGACTGCCTCTTTGCCCTGATGCTGGTTAGGGGAAGGGGTTTAAGAATTTCCAGGTGATGGGGGAGGATATGCGGTGGGGCACCTGCCTTAGATGACAGTCAGAGGTTCTGCTGGTAGATGATGGTTGGTGGGGAAAGGATGGAGGCCTGAATTTCCACCCCTCTCAAACCAGTCATGAATGAGGAAAACCAGAGCAAATTGGACACATCTCTCCTAGGTGAGAAGGGGACAGAGAACAAAGGGCCCTCTCACAGCCTGGAGCTGGGTGAAGTTCAGAGTGTGTGGAGGTCAAGTGCGAACCTACCTTGCTGGCCAGTGACAGGCAGGGGCGGGGGGCCCGTTGGGGACTCTCCAGCTTGACAATGCTGATGAATCCAGGCTCCAGATTGTCGTCATCGCTGGCATTGCACAGGTACAGGGGGTGGGACTGCAGAGAGAGGGAGAGAGAGAGGTTAGGGAGGCTCTAGGGAGCAGGAATAAGCTGTGGGAGCCAAGTACTTCCCCGCTGTTCCAGGCAGGGACCAGGCAGGTCTCCTAGTGCTATGAAACAATCAGCCTTCTTATTTTTTCTTTCTCTCTTTTTCTTTCTTTCTTTCTTTCTTTCTTTCTTTCTCTTTTTCTCTTTCTTTCTTTCCTTCCTTCTTTCTTTAATTCTTTCATTTTAATTTGCATCCAAGTTAGTTAGCAGATAGTGCAATAATGATTTCAGGAGTAGAATCCAGTGATTCATCCCCTACATATAACTCCCAGCGCTCATCCCAAGTGTCCTCCTTAATGGGCCTTCTTACTAAATTGCCTCAGAGGAAGCTAGTAAGCATCAGTTGTCATTTCAGGGCCACCAGGGCCAAGGATACATGGAGGTGGGGTGCAGGTAGGCACGAGGGGTGTCCAAAAGGGGGAACCTCAATGAAGAGCCTGCTGCAAATCTGCCCCAACAACCCTCAAACTGCCACAGACTCTCTCACCTCCTACTTCTTTCACCTGCTCTAAAACCCCAGGCTAAGAGCCCATATCAGTGCCTTCAGAATCTTGCCTTCCCTCCATGCTCTCCCAGGGCAGCGCTGGGTGCTGCCGGGTGCCTCCTGCCTCCTTGGGATGCCCGCTGACATCCCCATCTTTCCTGTGGCTTGGGTCTACTCACTCTGGGTTTCCCTGATCTTCTCAATATCTCCCTTTGCCCCTGCCCTGGGCCCATCCTGAGATGAAGCAGGGAGAAGACACCATCTGGGGATAAGCCTTGGCTAAGAGCCTTGAACATCACACTTCCTAGGAGCTCATCCTTTCCCCAGGAATGATGCAGTGGAGGTGAGCCAGCACATGTTCTGAGGGTGTGGCAGGGTCAGTCCAAGACCCTGTGGCCTTAGCCTAGCTGGTGCAGGGCAATGGCTCGGGGGGAAGTGGGCCCAAAGTGTGCTAACAGACCAGAGAATCCCCTATCAGAGGACAAGAGTGTCCTTCTGTATACTCGCTTGTCACTCAAAATGATTCGAATACCCACTTGAAACTAATCTTCCCATAGTGCTATGAGAAAAAAAATATTTATCTGGCCCAGATAATCCTATGGGCTGGAGGTTCCTATGTGGTGGAAACCCAGTGTATCCTGCAAACAAGGGGATTTTGTATGAGGGAGGTGCCCATACTTCTTCTCCACTGCTGCTGAAGTCTAAAGGGCTTCCAGAAAGAACCATCAGACGAACCAGAGAGCATTTTGAACTCATGAAGATGTTGGTACTGATGATGGATTTAAAAAGCACAGTCACTTTTTGGGGGTGCCTCATTTGGTGGAGAGTGTGTGACTCTTGATCTCGGGGTTGTGGGTTCGAGGCCCACATTGGGTGTGGGATTACTTAAAAATAAAATCTTTAAAAATATACAAATAAATAAAAGCACAGTCACTTTTTGAAAGCATTTTCATGCTATTTCTTCTCACCATGTCACTGCAGTCCCTTGAACATAGTAGGTTCTCAAAAACAAGCACCACCCTGCTTTGAATTCTATCCTTGTGAATACAAATCTTTGGGCAGGGGGAATTGAAATGAGAGGGAGTTCCATTCTTGCTCCCAGAATTTAAGGAGAATTACTCTGGTAGTCGTCAAAGTTTAGTGTGGAAGAAATGCTATGTGCATCCCAACCCCCCTCAGAAAAGGGTCAGGGCCAAGATTAGGGGTTGTTCTCACTTCACTGAAGCTGTAGCTCCTGTCTCAACAAGTTCCATTAGTCTGTCCATCTGCCCATTTGCCCAACCATGCATTCATTCATTTCTTCATTCTTCATTTCTTCAACATTCAACTATCCCAAACCATGCAAATTCAACCATTTGCCCAACCATGCATCCACTCATTTCTTCAACAAGGAGGGCCTCCTTGTTGCCATGCACTGTACAATGAGTTGGGGAGTCAACAATAAATAAGATAGGCTCTTTGCCTTAATGAAGCTCAGAAGACAAGTGTACAAACACATTGTATTGTGATGTTGTGATGCTGTGGGAGGGCTCAAGGAGAGGGGACTAAGTATCCCATGTAGGAGAGCAGAGTGACTTTAGTGAGTCCTTGGGTACTGAGTAGATATGTGCTTACCCACTGGATCTGCAGGAAAGGGGAAGGTACATTCCTGGCAGAGGAAGCAGCCTGTGCCCAGGCATGGAGGCACAGGCAGGGGGCAAGGAGAGGCTGCAGGCATTTAGGTCTGGTGTGGAGGGGAAGGCAGGAGATGAGGCCAGAAAGGTTGGCAAGCACCAGACTAAGGAGGAAAGACTGCAGATTTGCGCTTGAGAAAGGTCTCCCTGGTGATGAGAGAAGACTGTCTAGTGTGGAAGGAGTCAGAAGTCAGCTGTTCCAATAGAACAAAAGATGTGAGATCTTCAGGAACTACAAATCGTAGCCATGGGACTCTATTGCTTTGCTTGCTCCCCTACCACTACCCACGGTCCAGCTTTCTCCAGATAATTCCAACGTGCCTCTCACTGATTAGAGTGTCAAATGAGGGGGGAAGTCACTTCAGAGAAGAGTTGTCTTCTTTTTTTTAACTTTTCTTTTCCTTATTCTTTTTTTTTTTTTTAATTTGAGAGAGAGGGAGAGCACACGTGAGCTGGTGAGAGGGGCAGATGGAGAGGGAGAGAGAACCTTAAGCAGCCTCCATGCTCAGCATGGACCCCAATATGGGGCTCCATCCATAGCCCTGGGATTCTGACCTGAGCTGAAATCAAGAGTCGGATGCTCAACTGACTGAGCCACTCAGGAGCCCCAAGAGTTGTCTTTACAGAAAGATTTGCAAATATTTAACCACCACTCTGCCCCCAGGCCCTCGCAGGGGGAACCAGCATATACAAGCAGTGCTATATTGTAGGATGCCTCTGAGGTGATGCAGGAGAAAAAACTTGGTGTCAGAGTCACCAGACTTCCCTGATCCTGAAGGGACTATAGAAGAGGGAGGGGGAGGAAATTAACCATTAGTAAACACCTCTTGCCTGCCAGGCCCTCTAGATGTTATCTCACTATGAGGTAGGTGTGATCATTCCCATTTAAAGAAGAGAAAGAGGCTTAAGGCACAGGGAAGTTAAGGTCACACAAGATTAGAACCCAGCTCTATCTGACTCCAGCCTCTGGAGTCCTGTAACTCAAAATGAACCCAGAGTCAACCCTCCATTGTCCAAGCTAATGGGGATGATGATAATGCTAGTTTACATTTATTGAGTAAATACAGTGGGCCAGTGATGGGTCTAAGCACTTTTGTGTATTAACTCTTTCCATTCTTGTAACAACGTTATGTTAAGGTAGAAACTACTATTGTCTCCATTTTAAAGATGAAGAAACTGAGGCATTAAGCGGTTAAGTAACTGACAAGATAGAAGTAAAACTTTCACTATTTGCATATGACATGATACTACATATAAAAAACCCAAAAGACTCCACCAAAAAAGTGCTAGAACTGGTACACAAATTCAGTAAAGTCGTAGGATACAAAATCAATGTATGGAAATCTATTGTATTTCTATACACCAATAATGAAGCAGCAGAAAGAAAAATTAAGAAATCAATCTCATTTACAATTGTGCCAAAAACAATAAGATACCTAAGAATAAACCTAACCAAAGAAGAAAAAGATCTGTACTCTGAAAACGACAAAATCCTGATGAAGGACATTGAAGACAACACAAAGAAATGGAAAGACATTCCATGGTCATAGATTGGAAGAGTAAGTATTGTTAAAATGTCTATACTATCCAAAGCAATCTATACATTTAATGCAATCTCTATCAAAGTATCAACAGCATTCTTCACAGAACTAGGACAAACAATCCTAAAATTTGTATGGAAGACCCCGAATACACAAAGCAACCTTGAAAAAGAAAAACAAAGCTGGAAGCATCACAATTCCGGACCTCGAGCTACATTACAAAGCTGTAGTCATCAAGACAGTATGGTACTGGCACAGACTCTCTCTCTCTCTCTCTCTCTCTCTCTCACACACACACACACACACACAAATACACATAAATCAATGGAACAGAATAGAAACCCCAGAAATAAACCCACAATTATATGGTCAGTTCACCTTTGACAAAGCAGGAAAGAATATCCAGCGGGAAAAAGAATGTTTCTCCAACAAATGGTGTTGGAAAAACTGGACAGCGACATGCAGAAGAATGAAATTGGACCCCACTTTCTTACACCATATATAAAAATAAATTCAAAATGGATTACAGATCTAAATGTAAGACCTGAAATTATAAAAATCCTAGAAGAGAGCACAGGGAGCAACTTCTTTCTAGAAAGATCTCTGAGGCAAGAGAAACAAAGGCAAAATAAACTATTGGGACTACATCAAAATAAAAAGCTTCTGCACAGTGAAGGAAACAATCAATGAAACTAAATGGCAATCTAGCAGAATGGAAGTAGATATTTGCAAACAACATATCCAATAAAGGGTTAGTATCTAAAATATATAAAGAATTTATATAACTCGACACCCCCCCCAAAAGTAAACAATCTAATTTTTAAAAATGGACAGAAGATACGAATGGACATTTTTCCAAATAAGACATACAGATGGCCAAGAGATACATGAAAAAATGCTCATCATCACTTACCATCAGGAAAATTCAAATCAAAACTACAATGAGAAATCACCTCATACCTGTCAGAATGGTTGAAATCAACAACACAAGAAACAAAAGGTGTTGGCGAGGAGGCAGAGAAAGGGGAACACTCTTACACTGTTAGTGGGAATGCAAACTGGTGCAGCCTCTCTGGAAAACAGTATGGGAGTTCCTCAAAAAGTTAAGAATAGAACTATCCAACAATCTAGCAATTGCACTACTAGGTATTTACCCAAAGAATACAAAAATACTAATTCAAAGGGATCCATGCACCCTGATGCTTATAGCAGCATTATCTACAATAGCCAAATTATGGAAACAGCCCAAGTGTCCATTAACTGATGAATGGATAAAGAAGCTGTGGTGTGTGTGCGTGCGTGTGTGTGTGTGTACATATATGTATATATATACAATGGAATATTATTCAGCCATAAAAAAGAATGAAATCTTGCCATTCACAATGAAATGGATAGAGCTAGAGAGTATTATGCTAAGTGAAATAATTCAGTCAGAGAAAGACAAATACCATACGATTTCACCCATGTGGAATTTAAGAAACAAAACAAATGAGCAAAGGGAGGAAAAAAGAGAGAGAGGCAAACTGAGAAATAAATTCTATAGTTTAACCATAGAGAATAAACTGGTAACCAGAGGGAAGGTGGTTGGGGGGATGGGTTAAATAGGTGATGGGGATTAAGAAATGCACTTATCAGGTGTGTATGGAAGTGTTGAATCACTATATTGTACACCTGAAACTAATATTACATTATATGTTAACTAACTAGAATTTAAATAAAAACTTTTAAAAAAAAAGGTTAAGTAACATGTCCAGAATTACACAGCTGAGATCAGAAGAAATGGAAGAAGTAGGATAAAGTAAAAATAAATAATAATAATAATAAACTAAGAATATTTCCCATTTTACTTTGAAAACATGATGCCTCCCCCAACTCATGACTAAGAAAACTTACCATCCTAATTTTACATTCCTAAACAAATCCCTGAAATATTGGATTCTGTCCTAGGCCCTCCTCTCTTTTTACCCTCCATGCACCCCCTACGTGACTCCAACCAGTGAATAGCTTTGGTTTCCATACAGAGGTCATTGATTACACATGTGCAGCCTAGACCTCTCATGAGTTCCAGACCTATATGTCCGACAGGTAGGGCTTGGACATTTCTGCACGAAGAACTTTATACTGTTTTTTTCTTTAATGTTTATTTTTGAGAGAGAGAGAGAGAGAGTGAGTCAGAGCGTGAGCAGGGAAGGGACAGAGAGACAGAGAAACACAGATTCCAAAGCAGGCTCCAGGCTCTGAGCTGTCAGCACAGAGCCTGACAAGGGGCTCGAACTCACGAACCGTGAGATCATGACCTGAGTCGAAGTCAAACGCTCAACCGACTGAGCCACTCAGGCACATGAAGAGTTTTAAATGAGACATCTCAAACTCAGCATGTTCAAAATTGAACTAATCATTTTATCCCTCAAAACTGCTCCTCCAGTGTTCCCTATTTTAGGGAATCGCTATCTACCTACTCCCCAAAACAGATGTTTTCCACCTAGCCTCCTCCGTCTCCTTCACCCCTACCCCCACCAGCAACACCCACCAATCACCAGCTTCTAACAATTCTATCTCCTAAACATGTCTCTTATTTGTCCTCTTTCCTCCGTTTCCACTCTGGCTACTCTAATACAGGCCACCATCATTGCTGTTCCAATTTACTGGGAACACAGTTATTCCAAATAACTGGGGGCATTTCACCCCTCTCAGTTCTACACACTGAAGCCAGAGTGATCTACAATGCTAACTTGAGTGCGTCACTCTTCCACATTAAGCTCTTAAAAAGCTTCTCATAGCTCTTGGAATAAAGTCTGTATTTATAAAGACAGCTTAAAAGGCTCTGCCTGCTCTGGGCTCATGCCTATACACCTTGCCCCATGGCTTCCCATTCCCTTCCCATACTTCTTCTCCCCCCTTGAAACCCATGGTCCAGAAATAACGTGTTTCATGTCTCCAAACACTTCTGGCATTTGCTGCTCTGTCAGGATAGGTCAGAGGCCCCTGCTCTGGGCCCTCTTAGCACCCTGTATTCCCCCATCACAACTTATGCAGTGGTATTTCAGTTGTTTGCTTACTTCCCTCTCTTCCCAGGCTATATATAACTCACCTCCACCGCCCCTTCAGTGCCTGCCACACAGTAGGTACCCGGATCAATATTTTTTTTATTAAATATCGACGGTCTACAACCAGATAGCTGACAGTTAACTCTAAAGGCAACACAATGCACACCAAAATTCTGGTAACAATGGCTTTGGGAGAGGATTTAGCAAGGAGATAGTGAAGAGAGACTTTGGTGTTTTGCTTTGAACATTTCAATCATAGAATGATATATTGAGATATTAATTTGAGTTTTGCTTTTTTGCTGTTGTGGAAGAACAGAAAAGAATGAGAGCTATTTATATTTTGTATCTTTTCTCTCCTGCCACTCCAGGAAGAGAGCCTCTCCTATTTCCCTGCCTTAGGGGCATTTACCCAAAACAAGTGATGCTAAAGCTATCTTCCTGGCTTTTGTGAAAGATTGAATTCCTTGAGGAAAATGTGAGTGTCCCGAAGACAGAAAGGAGTGTGTATGGGGGATAGGGCAGGGGCCATTAGAGTCCCTGGAATCCTGGGGGAATGGGGGGAGGAATCTGGGGATATGCCAAGATGTGGGAATCTCCAGACTGTGCCCCAGAAGGAGTAGACCCCAGAAGCCTGGACCCTGGTGAAGATGATGTGCCTACATGGATTTCAAGGGAACACTTGGGCTTGAACAATGAGCGTATTTGTGGTGACCAGTGTCGACAAATATCAGAGGGGTGTCTTAGATATTTCTGTTTTGGCTGCTCTGTGAGGGGAAGCTCTCCAGAAAACCTATTTCTTGTATAGTTGTATTGTGGCATGAAAACCATACTCACTGCACTTTTGTATGGTTGGACTCTTTTACAGTAAGACTTTTCAAGTATGCTCAGATTAGAAACAAAACCAAGAAAAAAAAAAAAAAAGAAGAAGACCATTCAGCCAGGACACTGCTCATTACCTAGCAAGGCAATTTTAGTCTTCCTTGGGTGTAACACGGACTGTCTTTGCTCCCACCTGCAGGGAATTCTAGCTGGGGAGAGGACCCCTGAGAGAAAACAGATCCAAATGTACCTGCCTCCTTAGGATGCAAGGTCTCCTAATAAGGAGATGTCACCTGTCCTCTCAGGACACCAGGAGAGAGCCAAGGGAGTTGACTGGTAGGATTCAGGGAGGGTGTGGTTGGGTAGAGCCCCTGAAAACTGGAGGGGCTTAAGGACTGGCTATCTGTGACTTCCTGAAAAGTCAGGAGATGGGATGCCCCTGTTCCAGACACTGCCTTCAGGGGCAAATTAAGAGGAGCCTGAGCTTGCTTTCAGGGTCCAGGCCACTCTGGCTGAGAGCTCAGCTTTGCACACATAGTTTCCATGCCTGTGTAAAGACGTGAATACTGTCCTTTTAGTGGCATGTGTTGTACTTCATATTTTCGGATGGATCTGGTCTCTAGGTCTCTGTCCTCCTCCTTTAACTTATTTGTTCTGATTTTCCCCTCCCTTCTAAAATAGACCTAAGGCTCAAATTCTGACTCCATCATTCGCCTGTGTGACCTTGGACATGTTACCTAGGCTTTCTGAGCCTCATATTCTTCACCTACAGAATGGGATGATTATCATGAAGACTGGAGATAATGGATATAATAAGTACCTAGCACAGAACCCGACACTCAATAAGTGCTCATTAAACGGTCATTGTTTTATTATCGTATTTGCAATAATAAAATCCCTCCTTATTGCTGGAAGGGACAAAGACCTTCTGACTGCTACTCCCTTGGCGATTGTCAACAGTGCTTCTGAATGCCAGTGTTCTACAAGGCCCAGTCTGGGACAGCTCATTATCCACGGTCACTTCCCCCCTGTGCTCAGCCCTCCAAACCCCACTGAACAAGCTCTTCCAGTTCTCAGCCCGCCTCCTTCCCATGAAGGAAGCCATGTGATCTCATTACCTCCTCACAAAGGGCATTCCAGGGCTCAACTGAGCCCCAAACTTAATGCTGGTCTTTCTTTATCCACGGCATCTCCTCATCTTGGGGTGTGTGCTTTTGCAAGCAACTCTCTACTGTCTCTTGTTTCCAGCCACCCTCCTCCCCACCCACCCCCCACCCCC